>NC_080042.1:63809111-63935801 GCF_012489685.1 Lotus japonicus
AAACTGTGCATAACCTTAAAAACAACACAAGATTAGGAAATGAGGTAGTATAATCATATTGGTTGCAAGAGTACTTAGATATGAATCTTGAAGGGGTGATTAAGGAAATCTGAACTCACCAAGAAACTGAAACCTGTGACAGATGCAAAAGAAGTGGCCATGGAAGCACCAGAGAGAGCCAACTCACCGAGATGTCCAACAAACATGACGGATATGATATTTAGGCTATAATTTAGGAGACTCACACATATTAAAGGTCCTGCTAGCCATAACTGCTTCTTAACTTCTTCAAGAACTTCTCTTCTTTCTGTTGTTGCCCTTGAGCTTTGAATCAAAGGAGAGTGGAGAGATGCCTTTTGGTGTTCACTCTCCATTTCTCTTCGTACTACCTGCTTCTTAGTTGCAAAAGGAGAGACAGTTTTCTCAGAGTTTGTTTTGCTTGATCAAACTCTCAACTTCAAGGCCTATGAATGGAAAAAAATAGGTGTTAATGAATGTTGATTTTACCTCTTTGAATGAGTTTTTAATTGATGGTGGGAGTTTTACGTGGGAAAAGGAGAGATTTTATATTGCAGTTTTTGAAACCAAAAGACTGATATAAATTTTTAAAAGTAGATGTTGGGACTTGAGAGTCTGTCTTTTTCCTTGAATATCCGTTTAAGAGTATCTCAGCAATGATTGTGTAGGTAATTTGCTAGAAAAGCCAGAAGCTAGAAGCATAGGAAAAAGGCAATGTTCTGGGTTTGTAGGAATTTTAATTGTGCATCCAAGAAGATCGTTGGCAAAAAGGCTATAACTTCCAAAATAATGACAAAAACAAAAGAGTGACTGATAAAGATTGAGTATTGACACAATTTTATTAGTGACAACTGAGAAACATGATAACCACAATGGCTTTCTGCACATATATAACTATTTAAATGAGTGATACCTATAAGCAACCAAATAGTATCAAAACAAAAGAAGGTCGTGTAATTAAACTTCAAATGTCAACACACGAAAACAACGTAAACTAACCAATGACATTCACAAATGAAGTAGCCAAAGAAGCTCATCCGAATGGCCAACAAAAATGAGAGATATTATATTTGTTAGCTGCACCGAAACACACACAAACGCCATTGGACCTGCTTCTTTGTTTCTTGTGAAATTTACTATCTCCATATGGCCATTGTGGCTATTCCCTCTCACACAGAGATCAACACTGTTTAGTTGAAGTTATTGCCATTTGCCAACCTTCCTCTCCGACAGCACTGCTTTGAAAACCCAGCATTTTCGATATATAAAAATGTAAGTCAACTTCTCGATATCTTGGAAAAACTGAAATGTAAATTTTTGTTGGAATTGTTGAGCTGAAGATCTGGAATGTAATTTTTTTTTTTTGTTTTTGAATTCTCTAGCCAGAACAGGAGCATGTGCTGAATCACACTAAGGCTCCTGTCATCTTAAAATATTTCAGATAGAATAGGAAAAGGTTAATATAACAAATTAATTACCTATCATGTTAAGTTAAATTTGGTTATTATATTCATAATCAGGACTCAGGACTCAGAATTAGTAAGTCAATTGTTCAAATATAATTAAGGATACGGCACGTGAGTGATAATTTAATAGAATCACATCATTTAAAATAACATCACGACAGTTGCACAAGTATAAAAAACATATTTTCAGACAGGCCTTGTGTCCAGCAACACTCATTTGTAACTTGTAAAGTAATTTGTGAGAAGTTTGTAATGAGTCATTAAAGTTTGAAACTAACAGGCCATAAACTCTGACAGTGATGCAAACATTTTGTATTACAAACTACTCTCTAAATTACCAGCATTATACTAATTTAGATAAGCAGCCCTATCTGCAAATTACAACAGAAGTTACTGATTAGTTTACTCTTTAGAGGCCCATACAAAAGGCCCCTAAAACTTTAGACAATTAATTTATTGTTGGTGTTAAGGGGTATCCGATTTCAGATCAGCAATGCCATTGTGGCTACTGGCTACTCTATCACACATACACAAACACTGTTTAGTTGAAGACTTGAAGTTGAAGCAATTACCTCCTTCCTCTCCAATAGCACTGCTTTGAAAACCCAACATTTTCCATATAAAAATGTCTAGTCAACTTCTCGATTTCTTGAAAGATCTGGAAATTGAATTTCTTTTGTTTTTTCTAAGAATTCTTGAGCCGGAGCTGCATACTCCTATCATCTTAAAATACTTTAAGATAGAATAGGCAAAGGTTATGGTGTTCTTGTAAGGAAGGGTGCACCAGTGGAGCACTAAAATTACTAGTTATAACTCATAATGAGTTAGGTTTATATTTTTAAGAGCCTGTTTGGATGCGGACTAACGAGAACTTATTGGAGCTTATCAAGTGCTTATTCAAGTAGATAAGTTCTGATAAGTATTCTTTAGTCCGTATCCAAACGAGCTCTTAATTAATATCACAAAGTAACCTCTATACCATTCGGAGACTTGATCAGTGGGCACAGTCACTTTGATTCTGTCACAGTACTCATCTCCACCAACCACCGGGAACCCCTTCCTGCAAGCTGCTCAGAAAAATGAAGTTCAAACAATTTGCAATGAGATGTAAGTTCACCATTACATGACTAGAGTAACTTACAGTAAAAGAAGAGACCACGAAATTGATAGTATCATCCATTTACCCTCCACCACTTAATCTCGTTGCTCTGAAAATGCTGTGGAAACTGGAAAGTGAAAGAACAGAAAATGGAAGATAATTACGGCTAACAACTCAGTTTTGCTAAGATCAAAGTCTTCCATGCTTGATTTTCAGAAGTTGAAAATAAAAATTTATAAAAGAAAAAATATCCTAAATTTATAAAATAAAAAGTGCTAATTATGTTTTCCTAACTTTATCTCCATCTCTATATATAAGTGGAATGAAACTGAATTAATGAATTAAGAGGGTAATAATTCAGGGGTGTGAGCGGGTACACGCCGATACGCTAACCCGACTGATCTAAACCAAGTCAAACACATTTTAGTGGATTGGGTTAGGTTATTGGATCGGTTCAAATATTTTTTTACGGCATCTGATCATCATCGATTAATTTATCAAGTTAGAGGATTGAGTACCCAATAAATCTGAACCAACCCAATATTATTGGGAACATTTTTTTATCATTCAACTCAAAAGCTCGAGCTCATTACATTTAATCATTTAGGTTTTACAATTACACCCTAACACATTTACTTTTACTCTAAGTTAATGTTTGTTAAGTTAAGACGTAAGTTTCGACTCCGTCTTCGGTGGATCAGTTAAAAACTGACTCACCGTAGTACACTTGAATTTTTTAATGTAATGACAGTAATGCCCTGAATTTATATATTCTTAGGACAATAATATCCTCATCTTCTCCACCACTCCTCTGAATATTCTTGTGCCAATCCCTACACAACAAAACCAGATCTCTTCCATTGGCATCAAAACTTTCAGATATGAGAATTAGATGCTATTGTTATTCTTGTTGTTGTTCATTCTCAATGCTCAGTTGCCCACTATCAGCGTGCACCAAAAACGGACATTAATTAGTCTTCAACAAATGCTCAAATCTGAACTTTATTTGATTTTCTTCCAATAAGAACCAAAACAATCAGATTTCAACCATTAAATTGCAAATCCACATTAAAAATCAAACTTTTAAGTTTTATAAGAATGACATTGGAGAGTTGGGCATTTTAAGAACGATAATCAGATTCCAACCATTATGTGGTACTTGGTTATTCTTCTCTTTTGAAGAACGATAATGGAGTTGGGGTGGGCGGGAATCAGGGGAGATGTTCTTGGAGCGCCAGCCTTGATGTTATTGGTGCTGTTACTGGGTTTATTTTGTGAAAGTTTTGTTGTAGAAGGAAAGAAGGAGAGTACTACAATGGTGGATGAGGTTCAAGAGGAGGTGGGCGCTTCCATAAAGGTGATGATGATGGTGAAGGAGGCGGAACTGGCAAGTGAAGACTGGTGGTGGTGGCGGCACATGCACATGGGGTGGAGGTGGAGGGTGAGTTTCGAGGGTGGAGATCAAGAAAGGGTATTTTAGTAGTTGTTGACTTTTTTTTATTGAATCAGAACCATTGAATATTTAACATTATATCTAAGGGCCAAGGAGAGAACTGAACCACGGTGGTTCACTTTTTAACTGTCTCTGAAGCCAACACCGTAAGTTACTCATAGGTTTAACATTTTATTGTATGTTTATATTTGTTTTGGATGATTTTAGTTTTAATATTATATAGAATGTTTTGGTCTTTTAGAAATGTTGGATTATATGGACTTTCTATATTTTTTTTCCCTTTTCTTAAAATAAATTTCATGCAAATTTTAAAATAATATTATTTTATTTAGAACACAACCACACGAACCAAATCAATCCCATTGAGATCGGGTTGATTTAATTCAAATTTAGAAACAAAAATCAGGAAATTTGAACCGATCCATACCAAATCTATTTGATTGGTTGGAACATTTAAACATACTAAATTTGTACCAAACCAGTTCGACTATATAAGTTAAGTGAATTGTAAACTTTTTTTTCAAAAACAAAATATATAAGTTGAGAAACATTGCTCTCAATATGGGTACGGTAAATAAATCAACAAAAAAACTGGTAAAAATTCAACCACGGTAGTAAAAACCTCTAAAAACCCCACAAGCCGGTAAAAAACTAAACCAAAAAAATAAAAACCCATATGTCTACACCACAAAGATAGGTCCCCATTTAAAGAATAGGACTCAACCCAATCACGAAAACCAAAAAACCCAGCCCAACAAGCGCCATCGAACTGAGATGCGTAAACTAAAGAAAACATACATAGATAAAATAATAAAAACTAGAAATGATGAGAAGTCAAACGAGATAAAATAACCAGCAGAAAGTAGCTCCATCACAGCGACCAGACCACCTCCGCAGCTATGCCTAACAAGGAAAAAGCTTATACTAGCAAGTTTCTCGTCAGATACATTGTTTTATTTTTATTTTTTAGATATAAAAACGAAATTGAAATATTTTTTATGATTAAATTTTAACTTTTCTTTGTTTATTAAATTTTAGGATAAATATGTTTTTATCCCCTAAAATTAGCGAATTATTGAATTTGATCCCTCTTTAATTTTTTCATTGATTTTGATCTCTCTAAAATAGTGAATCATTGATTTTCATCTTTTGATTTATTTTTGTGGCTCTTTATACAACCACTAACATATTTTGTGGCAGTTTCTATGCATTAGTGACGTTTTTAAACTGCCACAATATAGCTGTTTAAACCGCCAAAAAAATGAATGTAAGACTCAAATCAATAAGTCACTATTTTAGTGGACCAAAATAAACGAAAAAATTAAAGGGGGCCAAATTCAATAATTCGCTATTTTAGGAGGACAAAAAACATATGTAGCCCTTAAATTTTCATGAGAATTTTGCTCAAGGTGTGTAAATGTCAAATTTTTGCTTTAATTTAAAATCAATATTTTGGTTACAAAATTTAAAATTAATTTAATTATAACTTACAAATATATAAATAAATTTAATATTAAATAATGAAAATTAACTAGCATAGTGATTCAACACTTTGTCTCTTAAGCAAGTGATTTCGGGTTTAATTTCCAGCTTTTGTGAATGAAAAAACTCATTGTTCAACCTCTATCGTGAGGTGAAATATTAATCTCACAACCATCACTTGTGAGATATCTTGGTTAAAACAAAAAATTATTAAATTATGAAAAAAATCTAAGATTGAATATCCAAAATGTGTATCTGCAGAGATTGCAGCTTCATGAAACTGCTCTCTAGTGTCATTGTGTCATACAGAGACTCTATCTGTGGCCTTCTTTGCCTGTATGAGGAGTCCAAAAAATAAGACATGTCAGCACCCTTTGTCACAAAAATGAAAGGATGAAAGAGATTACAAAGAAAATGTAAACCATCACCTCTTGCTCCCAATCAGTACGTATAGTAATGATCATTAGAGAAAATAGTTGAACAATGAGTGCACATACGATCCCCAGCCACAACCCCTGCATAACATATTTAGCAGGTAGAGCCAAATAAGATCATTGTAATCTTTGTAAACTGAATTATCAGTGTCAAAACTCTGCTACAAAAGAATGATCCATTTTTCTACCTTGCCGCCAAGATGCAATACAAAAGCTAACACAATAGCTGATGGAATTCCAACTAAATAGTATGACCCCAGATTGACAAATGCACCGATTTTCTGCCAACCACATCCTCTAGCAGTTCCTGTATTATATAGGTGACTTAATTAGGAAATAAGATCACTTGTAGTAGATGAATAGCTATCAAACACCATTGAGGTTGCAGTATTTAGCACCCACAGTAATTTTTTCTTTCCAATTTTTTAATAAGTTCAAAAAAAATCATATAACTCATGCTTGAGGAAATGTTGGTCCTAAGGAAAATCAATGTAGTAACACATAGTTTTATGATTTGTACCAATCTACAATCATCACATTCTTCTAAGAACTCCATCCAGCCATCTTGACATCTTTCATGTGATAAACAGAATGTTATTATTTAAAATTCTGATAGGAGCTTATCTCGGTTAGTACTTTTGAGTCATAGCTCCTATCCTATGGAGACAATTCAGAGAAAAGGGAAATGGGAAAAACCTGAAAGAACGCTCTGGAGTGCATCCAAAAAGTGAGAAGTTGCAAGAATTGGCATTATAGTTGCTACATATTTTACCACTTCAACTTCATTACTATATGCATGGCCCCAGATATTGCGTATTAGTATCAACACTGTTGCAGCTAAGGCGCCCTCAACAATGGCTATGCCTAGCACAACACACACTGCTAAACGGGCAGCGCGTGGATTACCAGCTCCAAGTTTATTTGAGACCCGAGTGCTGCAAGAATATCATGCAAAGCATTATTGGAACTTTGTACACCAAATCTTTAGGGAAATTGCAAAAGGAAGAAACTGAATTTTGATGGATGTAAGTTCAGGGAAATCCTTACCTTACAGCTCCACTGAGTCCAAAGGGAATCATCCAAACAGTTCCCGTTGTATTCAAGCTGGCAATAGTACAAGATTCAGCAACAATATGTTGATGAAAGTATGAAACAATTGTGACAAGCATCTGATATATGAAACCAACCAGATAGAAAGCACTGATGTTTCCAACTTTGGATTTGGAAGAAGACCGGAAAGGAGAACCATCATCTCAAAAGACCACATTTCCAAGCTGTGTTTCCCATAATAATGACAATGAAAACTCAAAATAACTTTAGGATCTCAGAAGAAATAAATGACTATTGTTAAGAAAAGTGTTGAAGAATGTCAGAATGAAATTACCAAACCATAGCAGCTGAAGGAATGGCAAGCCTAAAAAATGTGGAGATGTTCTGCAGTGCCTCTTTGGAAAAGCCAGTCCATGTTTTTTTACATGAAGGAGAAAACTTGACATAGAGTGAGAGTATAGTAACATTCAGCCAGTAAGATATACAATTTGCTATGGCAGCTCCTCTGTACCCTAATCCAGACTTGAATACCATAATCCAACATATAAGAAAGTGTAGTAAAGTTGTCACTCCTGAGCTGAGCATCATTGGAAATACAATACTTTGGGTTTGTAAGAATCTGTTGAGACACTGAAGAAGACCATAACCAAAAAGGCTTGGAACCATTAACTTAGCATAGTCCCCAGCTGCTGCAGATATTTCAGGATCTTGGCCAAGGAAAACAAGAATGGATCTTGTGTTTGCCCAAATAACTGCAAGTGGAATGCTTACAATCATAAGAACGAACATGGCCCTCTGCATGTGTATGCCTAAATTGTGATACTGCTTTGCTCCATATGACTGCCCACAGAAGGTGTCCAAGGCACTAGCCATTCCTACCTGTTTTAACCAATATAAAAAGACTAAAGAGACAGAGGAAAATAACTGTGACCAAATTCCATTAACGAGTTCTTAAATTGTGTGGGTAGCCTTAAACAATGTTAGGACTGAAAATGATATTGGGCCTTTAGTGCAGCAAAGTGGGCCCAAGGTGTGGCAGGTTTATTCTAGAAGGAAGAAGGGAATCTCTAGTAACTAAGTATAGCTGGCATAACAGAATGGGAGGAAGGGAATGAGGAGAGCAAATGATTGTAACCGTGCTAGTATAAGAAGGCTAGGAGAGAGGTTGAGAGGTATCTTGAATCATTGCTATTTCATTAGAATGGATAGGAGGCTTTAGCTTCCTATCCTGCCTTGCTCTGTGTCAGATTTAGGAAGCCATTCCTTCTCTGTTGTAATTGCCAATTTCATCACTAATAAACAATCATACTTGAGTTCTATATTTTCCAGGAAAGTTACTTACTGTTTTTGTTAGGAAATTAGCTTCCTAACAAATAACATAAGATTAGGAAATGAGGTACTATAATCCTATCGGTTGTAAGAGTACTAGATATCAATCTTGAAGTGATGTTTAAGGATATCCAAACTCACCAAGAAACTCAAACCCGTGACAGATGCAAAAGAAGTTGCCATGGAAGCACCAGAAAGAGCCAACTCACCAAGATGTCCAACAAACATGACAGATATAATATTTATGCAAAAATTTAGGAGGTTCACACAAATTAAAGGTCCTGCCAGCCATAACTGCTTCCTCACTTCTTCAAGAACTTCTGTTCTTTCTGTTGCCCTTAACAGAGTTTGCTTTACATCTACCTTGAATCCATCTTGCCCTGCGCTTTGAATCAAAGGAGACCGCAGAGATGCCTTTTGGTGTTCACTCTCCATTTCTGTTACTAGTTCCTGTTTCTTAGTTGCAAAGCTGAGAGACAGAAAGTTCTCTCACTTTTGATAAATCAAAACCTTATCCTTCAAGTAGAGTTTGTTCTCTTTGAACAAACTCTCAGCTTGGAGTCCTTCATATAACATATGAATGGAAATAATAGGTGTTAATAAATGTAACTTGACCTCTTGAGTAAGATGGTGAGAGTTTTGCGTGGAAAGAAAAAAGAGTATATATTAAAGATCTGAAACCACAAGACTGATATCTTGAAAACTATATTACTTAAACTCTTGTATTATTTTTTTATTTGTCCCTTTCCTTGAACATCCGTTCAAGAATATTATCTGAGCAATGATTTTGTCTGACATGGTAAGCTAGAAAATCCAGAAGAAGCGATGAATAACTAAGTTCCAAAATAATGGACTGTCACTGAGGAATAGTGACAAACATGTTAACTTCAATGACTTTCTGCACATGGATGCTAATTGAATGAGTGATGCCAAATCAAGTAAACATTCAACAACTGGATAACAAACATGAGAGATCTGCAATATTGAATGTGTGTCATCTTAATATGTTTAAGATTAGATAGATAAATTAACTACATGTCACGTAATGTTAAATCTGTTTTTTACTATATTTACAGTCAGGACTAGTGAGTCAATTGTTCTATGAAAATAGTTTGATATGAGTGATAACTAAAGGAAGAATCATCACATTTAAAATATAACACCATGACATTTAGACAAGTATAAAAGAAAAAAAAAATCGAATGAGTCTTGCTTGTCTAAACTACCACCAGCACTTCTAACTTATAGTGTAATTACCACTCCTTGAAGCCACCTTGAACTCTGTGTTCTTTCACTTGAAAGTAGGAGAAACTGTATTATTATTTCTTAATCAGAGAATACAAAGGGTAATTACATTATATAGAAGAAGACTAATCCTAAATAAGGAAATAACTAATTATGTACACAATCTCCTAATAAGAGAATAAATCTCCTAATACTGAATATAATATTCTAATAATAATTCTTATATTAATTCCTTATTTACAACACCCCCCTCAAGCTGGTGAATGGATATCTATCATTCCCAGCTTGCAAGTAAGCTCTCTAAACCGCTCCAAGGGAAGTCCTTTGGTGAGCACATCAGCCAACTGAAGTCCTGAGGGGACGTACTGTGTAGATATAAGACCACTATCCAATTTCTCTTTGATGAAGTGTCGGTCTATCTCTATGTGCTTTGTTCTGTCGTGTTGGACTGGATTGTGCGCAATACTAATGGCAGACTTATTATCACAGAAGAGTCTCATGGGAGCTTCATACTTTATTTTTAAATCATCTAGTATGATCTTCATCCACAACAATTCACAAACTCCTTGAGCCATGGCTCTGAACTCTGCCTCTGCGCTTGATCTGGCAACTACATTCTGCTTCTTGCTCCTCCATGTAACTAAATTTCCACCCAAGAACATACAATATCCAGTAGTGGATCTCCTGTCAACAATTGACCCTGCATAATCTGCATCAGTATAAACCTCCAT
The DNA here is from genome assembly GCF_012489685.1 of Lotus japonicus. Classification (NCBI taxonomy): domain Eukaryota; kingdom Viridiplantae; phylum Streptophyta; class Magnoliopsida; order Fabales; family Fabaceae; genus Lotus; species Lotus japonicus. Next base: position 63,819,419 of record NC_080042.1, read on the forward strand.
AGACAATTGCTCACTCTTCTTGAACAACAGACCCCTCCCTGGACTGGCCTTCAGATACTGCAAGATTCTATCCACAGCCTGTAAGTGTCTCTCCTGTGGGTCATGCATAAATTGACTGACAACACTAACAGGATAAGCTATGTCAGGTCTAGTGTGAGATAGATAAATGAGCTTCCCCACAAGTCTCTGATATTGAGCCTTATCAACCCTAAGGTCCTCCTCACTACTTCCAATCTTGTGGTTTTGCTCTATCGGCACTCCCATGGGCTTACAACCCAATTTTCCAGTCTCTTTGAGAAGATCAAGGACATACTTTCTTTGAGATATGAAAATCCCTTGCTTCGAGTATGCCACCTCCATACCTAGGAAATATTTCAGCTTTCCAAGGTCCTTCATTTCAAATTGGGCTGCCAACTCTTTCCTCAGATTCTGCTTCTCAAGTTCATCATTACCTGCAATGATCATATCGTCTACATAGACTAACAAAAGAGTGAGTTTACCATTTCGAGTATGTTTGATAAAGAGGGTATGATCACCTTGGCTTTGTTTATAACCCAGAGACACCATAGCATTAGTGAATCTCCCAAACCAAGCTCGGGGTGACTGTTTGAGCCCATATAAAGCCTTCTTCAGTTTGCACACCCTATTTCTTCCTGAAGTAGGGTCATACCCTGGTGGAATCTCCATATACACCTCTTCCTCCAAATCTCCATGCAAGAAAGCATTTTTAACATCAAACTGTTGCAACTCCCAATCAAAGTGAGCTGCTAAGGAAAGAATGATCCTTACGGTGTTCATTTTTGCTACCGGAGCAAATGTCTCATCATAATCAATTCCATAGGTCTGGGTGTATCCCTTTGCAACTAGCCTCGCCTTATACCTGTCAAGTGTGCCATCAGATCGGTACTTCACGGTATATATCCACTTGCAACCTACTGTCCTCTTGTCATTTGGCTTCTCAACAATCTCCCAAGTGCCATTTTTGTCCAGTGCATGCATCTCTTCATTCATGGCTTGAATCCAGTTCTTATCTTTTAAAGCTTCTTGTACTGATGTAGGGACTCTAATAGAGTCAATAGCTGAAATAAAACTCTGATGCTGCACAGAAAGATTTTGAGTAGACACAAATTGGGATATAGGGTACTTGGCACAAGAACGTTTTCCTTTTCGTAAGGCAATAGGTAAGTCATCAAGGTTATGCTCATAGGAATTACTAGGCTCAGGGTTCGGAACACTTACCTCAGGATCAGATGGTTGGTCTTGTTGTTGGATCAGGACGGGTTTTACTTTCCGCTGGTACTTTATCCTGAACCTGTCAACATTATTTTGATCCGGTACTAGTTCAGGACCATTGTCATCATTCTGATCTGGTACTAACTCAGGACCATTGTCATCATTCTGATTTGGTACTTGTTCAGGACCATTGTCATCATCATCACTGTCCTCAGTGATAGGAATGGAGGAAGGCATCAAGGGCTCCTGTAGAAGAGGAATAACAGACAATTCTGGAGACTCAGCTTCCTGAGTATTCCCCCCCTGAAGCTGAGGATTGGGATAAAAAGACTCTGATTCTTGAAAAGTAACATCCATGGATATATAGACACGACGACTAGGAGGATGATAACACTTGTATCCCTTTTTATCTGAGGCATATCCTATAAAGATGCACTTAATAGCCCGAGGATCTAACTTACCCCGATGATGACCATGAACATGAACAAAGGCGGAACAGCCAAATACACGACTTTGAAGCCCTGACTCAATGGGCACTGACGGAAAGAAGCTAGTCATAACCTGCACAGGACTAACATTAGATAAAACCCTAGAAGGTAACCTATTAATTAAATAAGCAGCCGTTAAGACAGCTTCCCCCCAATAAAACTTAGGAACATTCATTTGAAAGAGTAACGCTCGAGTGATTTCAAGAAGATGACGATTTTTCCTTTCAGCAACCCCATTTTGTTGTGGGGTGTCAACACAAGTCAACTCATGAACAACACCATTTTTTGTAAGAAATTCAGAAAAATTCTTGTTAACATACTCTTTCCCATTGTCTGACCTTAACCTCTTAATAGGTTTCCCAAACTGTGTTCTAATCATGTGGAAAAAGTTAACAAATAATTGAAACACCTCAGACTTATCTTTCATAAGAAAAACCCATGTAATCCGAGTACAATCATCAATAAAAGTAACAAACCATTTTGCACCAGAAACATTAGAAATGGACGAAGGTCCCCACACATCAGAGTGAACAAGATCAAAAGGTTGAGCACATTTATTATTACTAGGAAGAAAAGTTGAACGATGATGCTAAGAAAACTGACAAACATCACAATGAAAAGATTCGACTGACACTTTTGAAAATAAATGGGGAAACATGGTCCTAAGAATACTAAAAGGGGGATGCCCAAAACGCTTGTGTCGCAACCATATTTGAGAAGTATTCCAGGACTCTGAACTCGTCTGATGACACTTGCTTTCCTCGTGCTGCAGACAGCATAACCCGTCCTGTTCCTTAGCAATCCCAATTATCTGTCCCGTGGCAAGATCCTGAAAAACACCATGAGAGTGGAAAAAGGTTACTGCACAGTTCAAGTCTCGAGTGAGTTTATGGATGGACAAAAGATTGTTAGAAAGCTTTGGGACATGAAGCACACGCTTTAAGGGAAGAGATGGACTAAGGTGAATGTTACCACATCCCGTAATCTGGTTTTGGGATCCATTAGCAACAGTGATATAATGTTTTCCAGGGTAAGTGGAATAAGAAGATAAATGTGAGGGGTGAGGTGTCATATGATCTGTAGCACCAGAGTCAATAATCCAGTCATTTTCAGTACTCAAAGCATTAAGAGATAAGAAGGTAGAACTCTTACCAGTCATTGTGAGAGAACAAGAACCAGTGGGCTTACTCAATGAGTCCATAAAAGCTCTCAGACGCTCCAATTCTGCTTTGCTAAGGCTAGGAACATCTTCTGCTGGTGGTACAGGTGGGACTTCACCATCATTCTCCATGTCAGAAGCTGTGTGATTTGCACGCCTCTGCGGAGCACCTTTGGACTTGCTCATACGTGCAAGGACGTTTTCCCTTCCATAAAGTTTGAAACAGTACTCTTTGGTGTGACCTGACCTCTTACAGTAAGTGCAACGATCATCACGGTTGAAGCGATCGTCACCGTTAAAGCGATCATCACGGTTGGGGCGATCATCACGGTTAGGGCGTCCGAAAGAGGTGGATCCTTTTATGGGACCCTTTCCAGAGGCTAAGGCTGAACCATCAACTGATTTGTCTTCCACCATCACTGTCCTCCGAGTTTCTTCACCACGAACTATAGAGAACACCTCTGAGAGAGAGGGGAGTTGCTCTTTACCCAAAATTTGGACCCGAATCGGATCAAATTCAGAGTTAAGCCCAGAGAGAAACTTAAAGATTCGCGCTTTTTCAATAAACTTATTCAATGTTGTGGAGTCAGAATCACACTTCATCTTCAGATTTTGATACTGATCTAATTCAATCCAGAGACCATTCAAGGTCCCATAGTAATCTGTCACAGAGAGAGTTCCTTGCTTAGAATTGAAAACTTTATTTTCCAATTCATAACAAGCTGAGAGATCTTGTTTCTTAGAGTATGCTTGTGCCAGATTATTCCAAATCTCTTTGGCAGTAGGGAAAAACATATAATTCCGGCTAATTTCCGGAATCATAGAGTACCAAAACCAGGTCATAATAAGAGAATTCTCTTCACTTCATGTGTCATATTGTGGATCAGTTTCAGCTGGGGCTGTTTCTTCAATATAACTGATTTTCTTGCGACTTATGAGAGTGTGACGGACGAGCTCGGACCATTGGAGGTAGTTGCGCCCATCCAAGCGAAAGGAACCTTGTAATACCGGGAGATCTTTGTGGGTCAAAGGTGGAAGAGAGACCCCTTTCACTCCAGAAGTGAGTTTCTCCTTAGGTATGGGAATCTCGTCTCCAGACATACTGAGAGATGTTACTGTAGAAGGGAAATAAGAGGAAAATAACAGAAACAGAGAAGATTGCACTCTCCTTGAATGGAAGAACCAAAGGCTTCTTAAGAAAAAACACCAACAAAGTGAGGAAACGACCCTCGGAAACAGGACCAGAAGGCACGGGGAACCCTCTCTGTGCAATCGCAATCGCAGTCAGGAACAGAGGTTGGCAGGCCGGTGATGAAGAGCACAGGCCTCCAAACAGTATAAGCCAACAATGGCAAAACAGAAAACGTTACCAGATAAAAGGGCCGTAATAAGACGGCTAGGGTTTTTTTTTTCGCAGAAGCAGAACTCCCAAGATCGGGAGCTCTGATACCAACTTGAAAGTAGGAGAAACTGTATTATTATTTCTTAATCAGAGAATACAAAGGGTAATTACATTATATAGAAGAAGACTAATCCTAAATAAGGAAATAACTAATTATGTACACAATCTCCTAATAAGAGAATAAATCTCCTAATACTGAATATAATATTCTAATAATAATTCTTATATTAATTCCTTATTTACAACACTTTCAAACATACATCATGAACTTTTATCATATCTCTCCTTAATCTCTTACTGTTATTTGAATATACCCTTCTATTAATTTTGGGTTATGTTACTAATAGTTAGTAAATATAGACCTTTTATTTTTTAAAGAAAAAAGTATAAAATCACAATAAATGTTATACTTTTTGCAAATAAACATCTTGAAATCTCACATTTCATTATAATTAATCCTTAAACTCTTACTAATAATGAATAAAATGATCTATTGCAACATTATGGAGTACATGTTCTTCTCAATAAAGCAATAATGCTCACAATTTTACAAAGATCATACAGTTTTCTTTATAAGGCCATGATTAACAATATGATATCGATCAAATTCTGTGAATGGCTTAGATTAATCACACCTCTCAACCAAGTTAGCGTAAAAATTATTTATTTAATCAAGAAAAGAAACATGCTGAAAGTAAATATATGTTATGTTTTAAATGGGAAAAAAATAGAGTTACTTCATCAAAAAGCAATTATTAATATCAATACTTACATGTTGTAGGTAGCAAAATATGTTATGTACAGGTCAATGAGGTCATCATAAACACTATTTCAAACAAAAACTAAGTTTGAGAGAAGGGATGACAGCATTGGTGAACACCCTAAAAATCGGCGGTAAATAGATTCTTGAGATTTTCCATCAGCTGCTTCCATATGCATCTCTTGTAGTTTTTCTTAAGAACATAATTCTTGACAGCTTTTCAAGTAATGGTTAGAAGAAAGAAAGATTATGCAGTATATCTAATAGAATTGGCAAACAGAGAAAAAGAATAAAGAAACTGAATATTTCATTTCAGAGTTGTTAAACTGTACAATGGAGCAATCAAATATGTTCTTATATATGAAGGAAAATGCAACAATTAATTAAATGGGAAGCTATCTATATCATAACACAGTCATAATTGAAGGTGATAATCTCAATAATTTGTCTTTCAATAAGCAGAAGAGTATAACATTGGCCTATCAAAAAAAAAAAAAGAGTATAACATCCAAGATTTCTTAACAGCCACTGGTGGACTGAGAAACACTCAGATCACATCCAAGGCCATCTACTGTGAGAGTATTTTGTTTCAATAGCAAAAGATTGCAGATTTAAATTTATTTCAGTTTTTATCTTCTGCTTTAGATAAGTTATGGGTAGTTATAGTCAATTTTGTAATCATGGTACGTTAAGGACCATGAATGTCTAGTGGGGAGTTATTAGGAGCTATTAGTTTCTCTGATGTTATTTATATCTGCCTTTAGAGTCAGAAATGTAACAATTCTCTACATGAATCAATTCTGAAATTTGTTACAAACAGCACCTCTTGAGCCACTTTTCTTTCTTCTTCTTTTTTTCTGGTTTAAGCTTTCTCTTGTTCTACTATTACTGTTATAAACCCCTGCTACTGTCATAGAAAACCAACAAAGTCAACTGACTTCCGCGCAAAGTAAACATCTACAAACAAATCAAAAGGATAACTTGAGTAAGAAATAAATGCCAGGATAAAAGAGTACGCTCTGACATCAAACACAACGTCAACTCAACTGAATTTCACAGAAAATAAACCTATGCAAACAAACCAATAGACTAAGGTAATTAAGAAATAAAACGAGAATATGATTTAATGCTGAACTGAGAATAGGGCAGTTCTATTTCAGTAGTATAAAGACACAAAATATGGGTGATTTGGAGTGTGCACACAAATCTCATGTACTTCCTTGCTCCGGAGTAGAGAACCAGGAGGAGAAATGGACCAAAGAATCAAAATCAAATTATAGAGCCTAAAGGGAGAAGCACATAAAAGCTTGAGAGAGGTAACATGAATGAGAAAAACGCCTTCGCTTTTGATTAAAAATCATGGTATTAGAACATATATGATCTATTGGTCGATTATTAGATTAAACTTTAAGACAAGGTAATATGAGAACAGTGCTATGTCTATACTTGAAGCTCAAATATCTTTCACCTACAGGGTATGGGTATTTGTTGAAGAGAAAAACACACTTCATTAGCCTGACATTTTGAAATACATGAAAATATGAATTACGGATAAACTAAACCTCTGCAAACAAATTAATAGGATAACTTGAGTAAAAAATAAATGAGAATGTGACTTAGAAATATTTTTATGCATGCTAAACTGAGAATACAAGAGAATATACTTTAGAGGATTCATTTTAATCATTTCATTCCTTTGTTCCAATTCTTTAGAAGATTATTCATGATCCTAGAAATCATGAAAGTGTATAGTATATGAGAGAAAAAGGAAACAAATGGCATAAATGTCGTTTTACATGAATAGATACACCACATGAAATTTGCACAAGCAGAGTATATGGGAATGGAACACGAGAAAATATTTCTTTTGAAAATCTACATGTTCCAAACAAACAAAAACCAGGCTTCAGGGTGTAAAATAACAATTTTCTACAGATTTAAGATTATGTACTGTCAAACAACTAATTAAAAACCATTCAAAAGAGACAAGCCCAAAAGCGTGCCCCCACCTGAACAAAACCAAAAATCCAAGATCGAGCAACATCTTTATTAAGACCTCCAAATGGGTACAAAATGCGGCGACAGGTTCAACCAAAACAGGATCTCATCGAGCCACAACAAAAACCACAAAGAACAAAGACCCTACCTAGCAGAGAAAGCCGCAATAGCCTTAACAAAGAGCTAAACAAATACCGAATTCAAGCTCACCCAGAATCAGAAACAAAACAAGAAATTATATGGTCATAAAACATTAATCTGTGATTTTGACCTATCAACCAAAATATAAATATAACCCGCGTCAGTTGTGAGGAATCCATATAAAAATTTGAGCTAACTCATGAACCCCCACCAATGTCTGTTGTTCCTTGTGATACCTGTCCCTCATAAACCATTTGTGACTGCCCAGGACCTTGAACATAGGCTTGACCAATTCCTGCCCCAACCATCTCTTGCTGCTGAGGAAGTTGCTGATGCTGTAGTTGCTGCAACTGCGGAAGCTGTTGCTGCGGCTGCAGCAGCGAAAGTTGTTGTTGTTGAAGTTGAGGGAGTTGTTGCTGTTGCAGCTGGGAAAGTTGTTGATGTTGGACTTGTGGAAGTAATTGCTGCTGTTGTTGTTGGAGCTGGGTAAGTTGCTGCTGCTGCTGCTGCTGTTGTGGAAGCTTCTGTTGCTGCAAGTGAGGATGCTGCTGCTGTTGTGATTGCATCTGCTGTGGCTGTTGCATTTGTTGCTGCTGTTGACTTGACAGTTGTGGCTTCAACGCAGCCATATCTAATATCCCCGGTAAAAGCATCCCAATCAAGCGGGAGGCTTTGTTAGAAATAGATAGTAGCAATGTCTGTGATGGTAATGGAATAACTGCACACAGCTTCTTTTCCTGCAGCTGACCAAAAAACCGATGAGGGTTCATTACCCGGAAAACAACAAAATCTGCCTTTCCTACAAAATGCTCGTCATTCATGTGGTCCTGAGGTATAAGCCGAACCATTTGCATTACAGGGGGCCAGTTTTCTGCAATTGTCTCAGGGGCAGAAACATTCCTATAACCTTCCAGTTTGGTTATGAATACTGGCTGTTCTTGTTTTATCCCACATAAGCTTCCCTCCCAGATCTTGATATATTTGGATTGTGTAGGCTGCATACCACCTGATGTCTGCTGTGGCAGAGTCATCTTAGGTGCTGCATTATTCCCAAGTGGCTGCACACCTGATTGTACTTGTAGAGACATTCCAGGAGTAGGAATCATCGTACCATTTCCAGAAGAGACAACTGATGGACCAACATTTTGGTTCATGGTAACTCTACCTTGCACCACTTGGGCTCCTGAAATGTTCCCTTGGCTCATTCCAGGGACCCGTTGTCCCATACTAACAGCTCCTTGAAGGTTACTCAATGGTTGTGAAATCCCAAGATTTGAACTTGAAGACAAATTAGAAGTAGCTAAAGTTAATGAACAGAGAGCTGAGTTTTGTCCAACCTGTGCAGGAGCGATGAGAGGTCCAGAACTGGTTATTGATATTATTCCTGACGGTCCAGATGAAAATGCATTTTGAGCCGCAGGTACAGAAGATGCCATCCCACTAGATATCATGTTTGACATGTGCATGGCAACAGGAGTCTGACCCATTGATGGAAGTCCCATAGAGGTTCCACCACTTAAGGCAGCAGAGTTCATCACCTGAGGTGCTTGAGAGAGATTATTCCAACTGTTCACATTCACTTGTGCAGGATGCACTGGACCTAAGGGCGGCTGCAACATTGACGCCATAGGCTTTGTATCCTGACCATTTTCAGTACTTGTCATGAGATCTTGAGAAGCAGAAGATGGAGAGGATGTCTGAAAATTTGGAACACCTGGACTAGAACTAGCAGCACGCGGAACTGATGAATTGTGGGGAAAAGCAGGTCCAGATACCATGGAAGCTACGGGAACTGGCCCCACTTTTACAGTTGCAGGAGCCACATTCCTAACAGATATAGGTTTCCAGTTTGCAATTGATCCATTAACTGATGGCAAAGAAGTTGGGGGTGCCCATGTACCTGGTGTGACAGAAACTGCATCTACTTTAACAGGACTTTGCTTTGTAGGCAAGATTGTGATCCCAGAACGACTCAAAGCAGTGGAGGCTTCTCTGAAAGCTTCAGATATTAAAACAAGGAAATAAGGGGTTTTAACATCAACAGGTGGATCAGCTGCTCCACTAGTTCGTTTTCCTGCATTGTAGATGGCTTTAACTTTGGGAAGTTGTCTAGGGCAGATGACTGACAGAGAAATAGAAAACTGAGGAAATTCTTTCGCAACAGCTTCAGCATCATATAAACGGTTCCCTGGATCTGAATCAATGGTTTCAATCTTCTCTAGGTTCTGTGGTCGCGGAATATAAACTGGTGTCTTCAATGGATAAGGATTGCTTGCTGCTACAAGGATACAGTGCTTATGCATATCCACATTCTGCTGATTCGGGCCTCCACTTTGAGAATTTGGGAACATCATCAGAGCTTCAGCAAGCCCTTCGGCAATTGCAGCATCATTAAAACCACCACCAGTAAAGGGTACAGCTGAAAGCCACGAGAAGAAAACATTTGGGTCTCTTGTCCAGCCAGTCCGTTGCACAAGGCAACCAGAATAACATCCATGAGTACTATAGGTGACTAGAGCAAACTCAACGTTCGAAGCAGAAGGATTCTGCCCAATTGACTCGTTTCCACCGAAAGACCTGATGATCTTATCAAGGTAATCCCTGAGAATGGTGTCCCAATATGGGCCCATAGCAGCGGTGCATTCGACGGCCACGACAAGCTGTTTCTCAGCCATGAGGATTGGAAGAAGAAAACGCGATAGTAGAAAAGGGAAGACAGGGATTTTTAGGGTTTTGTTGTGAGGAATGATATAGTGGTGTTATTATATGAAGAAGCGTTATTTATAGATGGGAAATTGAGGGATGATTTATATTGATTGCATAGATGGAAAGTTGATGGAGGTGCATTGAATTTGAAAGGGGTTACCATTTAGAGTGAATCATCCTCGTTTCACTTTGGATATGTCTTACAAAGGTGATGATGACGGTGGCCTGGCCAGTGGAGTTGCCACCACGGGAAGTGTTTGGTGTTTTCGAATTTTTTCTTCCGTGGCTAAGTTTGCTCATGCTGTTGGGTAAGGGTCATATGAATAATTTTATATTATTATTTCTAACATGTACCTTAACAGCCCAATTTCTGGGTGTTTAATGTTAAAACCAAAACTTCCACTAATCAACGAAATGAAAAACAAATACCAACAAGCTTTCAAGTTTGGTGATCCCAAACCTTTAATGTCGTCCGTACTTCCAGTACAAATCTTGTCAGAACCTGAGGGAAGGGTAAAGTCACTGACAACCTGTTCATTCAACAAACAGCAATTCATTAAGACTAGGGAGTGAAAGAGGAGAAAGAGCAATCTCAGAAAAAGTGTGCTACCTGGAAATACATCACAAAGAGAGAGGGAGCTATTGAAGGAGGAGAAAGAAGAGTATAAAGAGAGAATTGTGATGATGGATAAAAGAGTCCGAGTTAAGAAAAGCTGAACTGTTGGGGGGAAAACGCCGAGATAAAGAGGGAAGTGAGGAAGGGGGAAGAAGAAATGGGGAAGGGTTGGCTGAGAAAAAAAAAGGAGGGTGAACTTGAGCATGGATTTTTTCCAGTAAGAAAGGAAATTATTTTGAATGAAATCAAAAATAGAAGAGGTAAGAAGTAAGCGGGAAAGGAAAAAAGGAGGAGTTGAGAGAGAGAATTGACACATGGAAAACTAACTGTTTAGATGCATTTAGGCGGGAAAAAAATTTATCTGTAGCTGCAGAGATATTGCAGCTCCATGAAACTATGTTCTCTGGTGCTATTGCGCCATAGACTCTACCTGTGACCTTATTTGCCTGAATGTGGTGTCCAAAAAAAGACATGTCAGCACTTGCATCACAAAAATGAAAGATGAAGGAGAGTTCAAAGAAAAAAAAATAGAAAGCTTCACCTCCTTCTCCCATTCAATACGTACAGTAATGATCATTAGGGAAAATACTAGAACAATGAGTGCACAAATTATCCCCAGCCACAGCCCCTATTTAATAGGAAAACCATATTAAATCTATGCTACAAAAGAATGAACCATTTTTTTACCTTGCCACCAACATGCAATACAAAAGCTACCCGCGAGAGCTGATGGATTTCCGACTACATGGAATGCCCCCAGATTCACAAATGCACCAATTTTCTGCCAACCGCAACCGCTTGCAGTTCCTGAATTATGGTTGACATAGGGAAGCAATAATATCACTTGTACACTTGTACTAGCTGAATAGCTTCTTCTTTTTTGAAAATGGTACCAACTGAATAGCTATCACACACCATAGAGCTTGCAGTATTTAAGTGAACTCCCACAGTACGTTTTTCTTTCTAGGATATCCTTTTCTCTCCGATTCATTACTAAGTTAAAAAAATAATAATCTAGTTCATGCTTGTGCGGAGTGCAAGAAAGAAATGTCAGCCCTATAGAATAATGGCAATAAACAAGCTAGCCTTGCTCAAGTTTCATTTGTCACTATATATGTCATTCACATTCACATATTTATGCAATATGCATTATGACCATTGACCAACACAGAAAATCAAATCGAATCTCACAATTGTTTGAATGAACACATACTTAAATCTGTGTTACTTTATTTTCATAAACGTACTTTCCACTTCTTCAGCCTTACCTTTTCATTCCTTAAATAAGAAAGCCTTCTTTTACATTTTATCTACATAGTGTTTGATAAATGGTGACTAGAAAAGAAAAATCTAGCCACCTAGTAAACAAGCTTTTAAATGTTTTTTGGGTTAACTAGCTAAAAATTGATACAGAGAACAAAAATATTACTTAATGTTTATTTTTTGAAATAATCAGAAAGTTAATGTAACAACACATAATTTTCACGATTTCTACCATTCTAGACTCCTTCTTTAAAGAACTTCATCCAGCCGTCTTAGCATCTATCACATGGAAACAGAGAGGTTATACATAAACAGAGTGATATATTATATCCTAAGGAGAAGACTGAGTACTGTCCTTTAAGCCAAAATCAGATCCTTCTACAAATTGATTTTGAGGATAAATAAACAACATAGAACATCCTAAGGAGAAGACCGAGTAAGCAAATTTCACACAAAGAACAATAACCTAAGATGAATACAGAGAGGCTCAGATTAGCATTTCGGCACATTCTTCATTGCAACAACAACCCATGTCTCAAAAAGAACACGGTGCGCAAGATATTGTCGCAGCTCATGCCAATAATACTCTCATCATCAGCAACTCCACTTCAAATCAACTCAATTCACTTCCCTTCTTGATTTATAAAATGAATTTTTTTTGGAAAAACTTTTAATCAAAAAGAAAATCAGACATAATTCATGTGAATTTTTGGATTTCATAAACCTAATCAGACAAAATCATATACAACGATAAATGAAGAACAATTTTGAGTCATAGTGCTTTTAAGTCATAGCTCCACTCCAATATAGACAATAAATGAAAATTAAAAGAGGAAATAGGGAAAAACCTGAAAGAACGCAGTGGAATACGTATAGAAAGTTAGATACAGCAAGAATTGGCATCAAAGTTGCGACATATTTGGCCATTTCTTCTGTATTGCTATATGCATAGCCCCAGATATTGCATATTCGTATCATCAGAATGCCAACTAAGATACTCGATAATGCCAATCACAATGACAACACACTTTTAATTGTGCTGCACGTGGATGACCAGCTCCAAGTTCATTTGAGATTCGAGTGCTGCAAGAATATCATACAAAGCATTAATGGGACTTCGTACACCAAATCCAGATGGAAATTGCAAAAATGAAATTAGAAAGAAACTCAATGTCTGATAAGTGTAAGCTCAGGGAAATCCTTACCTTATAGCTCCACTGAGTCCAAAGGGAATCATCCAAACAGTTGATGCTGTATTCAAGCAGACAAAAGCTCACAAGTCACCGACAATATGTAGATCAAAATATGAAACAAATGTGAAAAGCATCCAAAATCTGAAACCAACCAGATAGAAAGCACTGATGTTTACAGCTTTGGATTTGGAAGAAGACCGGAAAGGAGAACCACCATTTCAAACAACCACATTTCCAAGCTATTCAATAATGATAAACCATAATAAAAAGTGAAAACGGCAATGCAGTATTAGGACCTAAGAGAGAAAAGAATGAGCATTGTTAAGAAAAGTAGCAACTAACAATACAGTAAACATTGGTCTATTATAGGGTTGTATTGATGTACGTTAGAACGAAATTACGAAACCATAGCAGCTGAAGGAATGGCAAGGCTCAGGCTATTAACATTCATAGCCTGTTTGAACAAACTCTCAACTTTGAGTCCTATTAATTGGGCAGGGGGGAGTGCTAATGAATGTAATATCAATGAGTCTGTAATTGATGAAATGGTGAGAGTTTATATTGCAGTTTTAAAATTGTGCATCAATGAAGAACATTGGCAGAAAGGCTATAATTAAGTAACCAAGATGATAACCATAAAATATATACAGAAGCATGTGATTGACTACAGAAGCATTTGATAAACTTATCTAATTAAATTATATAAGGAACCAAATAGTATCATAACAAACAAAACAAGATCATGTAAAGTGAAATACATGTCAACATACCAATATAAAAAATTACATGACTAGAGAATCTTACGTTCATAGAAGAGACGAAGAAATTAATAGAAGCAATACCCATTTACCTGCCACCACTCGAACTTGTTGCTCTGAAAATGCTGTGTGGAAAGTGAAAGAGACTCTGAGAGCGAGCGATGAAATCAGAGTAAACAATTGGAAATTGAGGCAAGTGTCTCGGCGGATAATTAACGGTAGCTTTTACCAGCAATTCATGACGGTTGCTATTATCAATTGACTATTTAATGGTCATGATTCATTGACTGTTTGGCTATTTGGGTACAAGAAATTTACCGACAATTAAATGATGAAATAGACAATTTTTTAGGTTAATAGACTTTTGGCGATTTCTTTTTTTTTTTTGGTACAGCTCATAAGTCATAAAGAAAAAAAGAAAGAAGCGAAAACCCGGACTAAGGCCTCAAAGAGATGACACCTGAAGCGTCAGCCAACAGAAGCAATCCCATACCCTCCAAAGGTTGCTTCACAAAGCTTCATCCTGAAAAGAGCGTCATGTTTAGCCAAGAAATCTGCACACACATTCCCCAAAAAAGATTAATAAACTATGCTACAGTAAAAACACCCCTGAACACCGATATTAATGGCGGTTTGTGAAACTGCCAACAAATGCATTTTTTTTCAAAGTTGTAACTTTGTGCTGGTCTTAAACCGCCACCATAATCGGTGTCTGGACACCTTTCGGTGGTCCAGGACTCATCACTGCACATTCCCCTCTCTTAAAACATGATGCAACACCACATGCCAAGATCTCCCCAGATGCTCCTTAATGTCCCAAATTAGCGAAGCATAAAGATGAGTCCCAACATGCACAAATTTTAATTAGTAATTTGTGATATATATTTATGATGTACCAAAAAAAAGTAATTTGTGATATGCCTGATTTTGGTCCCTTATTTTTTCGATTTTGAAAGTGTTTCTACTTTTAAGTCAGTTTGATATGTTGTATCATATAAAGTATAATAGTATAAGGTGTGATAGGATAAAGCCAGATAAAAATATAATACTAAAAAACATTTTGTCATACATTATATACACGTTATCATATTATTTAAATTAATATAACTTTATATTTGATTAAGTATTAATTAATGATTGATAGTTAAAAAATGAGGATGATGTTGGGGGGTGGTGAAGATGGTGGTGGTGATGGAAGCGGCTAGGTGACGGTGATAATGGTGGTTGTGGTGGTGGTGGTGCTGACGGCGGTGGAGGTGGCGATAGTGGGGCCAGTGGATGATGGCGGTTGTGGTGGTGGTGGCAGTAGTGGCAAATGTAGTGGCAGTGAGTTGTTGAGGTGGGTAGTGGCGGTAGCATTAGTAATGACGGTGGAGGGTTAGTGGTGGTGTGGTGGATCATGGTAGTGGAGAGTAGTGTGGTAGTGGTGGGTTCTGGAAATGTTGGAAGGTGTTGGTGATGATTAAGGTGGTGGTGGTACTAGTAGTTGCGACGGTGACAGTGGTGATGGCGACAACGACGGTGGTGGCAGTGGTAGATGCGGCGTTAGTGGCGGCGATATGGTGGCGTAGTTGGAGGGTGGTGGTGAACTAAATTTTTCATTAAGTTTATACGTCACAATCTTAACACGTTATACATCATTTTCACGTATAAGGATGGTTTTATGGATAAAGTTATCCAATACAATAAAAGCACCAAACAACTTATAAGCTCACACTGTATTGTATTAGCTTATACGATCAGACCTAATACGGTGCTCCAAATGGGCTCTAAATAACTCATCATTTTGATGTATATGAGTGCATTGATGGATAGTTTATGCAATACAATATTAACACCAAATAATGAATAAGTATATAATGCATTGTATACTTTTTATTGTATAACCTTATACTAAATGAGCCTACGAGGCTCTCAATTTTTATATGCATAAAATTATTATATTTTTCTATTTCAAATATTTTAGAGTTTGATAAATTGAGTATATTATATAACTTTAAAATTAAAAATTTAGTTGAATTTTGATAAACTTATGAAGAGTCTTGTGAGATAAGAAGAAGCAAACATAGTTTTCAGAAGGAGAAAAAAAAAAGCGGGCATAGAAACCAAAACATTAGTGTGAAAGAAAAGATAAAGTCTTGGTCAGAGCATTTCCACTCAAAATATATCCGAGTAAGAAAAAACATTCCTATAAATCATTGACAAAATTGCCGCTCCTACGAACAAAAGTGAGGTTTACATAATCAAAATGATTGAAAAATAAACGACAATCTATTGACAAATTGACAATAGCTAAATAAGAATTGTCATCAGGGGCTTCTTCCACCTTTAGAAACCCCGGAGACATCGGTCTCAAAACAAACGGTCCATAAGCCAAGTTGAGAAGCCAAAACCATCACGCATAACACATAAACGCCAAAGTCAAAACCATCACTGCGTCAAAGGTTGCTCCGGCATAAAACTTTGAAGTGCAACATCCCGCTGCAATGTAGCCTCATAAGAGAAGTGACGACCCTTGAACACTGTGCTATGTCGCGCTTCCATAACACATAAACGCCAGTTTGCCACCACACAACATAGTATCCCCTAGAAAGTGAATCAGGAAATCATGCAATGAAGGGAACTGCTCGACCACCATGGAGAAAGAGGACCCAAATCATGACGTGCTCCATCGTTTCATGTTGTAAACCACATAAAGGGCATAAGGGATCCACATCCACACCATGTGTGTGTGTGAAATTGCAAAACTCTTACATATCATGTTAACAACTTAATTTGTTAACAATTTGATCATATTTGAACATTAAGGTATCATATTTTTTAGCAAAATAGATATAAAAGGTTTTTTCACAACAAAATAATACAAGTTGCATTTTGTTTTGCAAAAAAATCGATGCATCAAGTTAGGTTAGAACGTGAATTTGAGGCTACAACGAGTTTGGGTTTGAGTTATTTATGAGAGTTTGAGTTTGGGATAGACAAAACCCGACCCGGCCCGTTGCCATCCCTAGACAAGGACCGAGAGGGATCGCCGATGCAATGAGACACGAACAATGAGCGACTCTTGGCAAGCTTCTAGGCGGAGGGACACGTGACTGATCTGATTCGCACCAGAACAGGAGGTATTTCGAGGCAGTATAGGTATGAGAGTATAAAATTGAGGAAGTCATACAAGATTGAATTGGTACTATTAATGACAATAAGAAGCATCTTCTCTTTCGCGAGCCCAACTCATAAAAACTTCAAGGTTACGTGTGCTTGCCTTAGAGCAATATTGGGATGAGTGAAGCATGTGCGTTAAGACAAAGCGTGCTAAAAAAACTCGTGTTGTTATCGTGAAGTCAGTCGGGATATTACTTCTACGGAGAGAAGCTCGCACTAGGAGGAGCTGAGTACAAATCCGCCATGAGACCTCCTTGCAACGGGGAAGAACAATGGTCTTCCAGAACTTCTTCCATATGGATGGTGGCAAAGGTTGGAGCTGTAGAAGATGAAGTCATCGCGCCAGACAAGTGCCTTTGGATAAAAGCAAAACTTAATTTGGAAGAGTAATGCCCATTTTGTTCCAATAGCCAAAGGTTGTTGATTTAAATTACTGGCAGTTTTTATCTATGATTTAGATAAGTTATGGGTAGTTATAGTCAGTTTTTGTAATCATGGTAAGTTAAGGACCATAAATGTCTAGTGGGCAGTTATTAGGAGTTATTAAGTGTAGTTGTTTTGATGTTACTTATATTTGTCTTTAGAGTCAGACTCAGAAATGTAACAATTCTCTCCATGAATCAATTCTGAAATTTGTTACAAACAGCAACTCTTGAGTCACGTTTCTTTCTTCTTTTTTTCGGGTTTAAGCTTTCTCTTGTTCCACTCCTTTTACCCTCTTAGAAAACCAACAAAGTACACTGCCTTTCGCGCAAAGTAAACGTCTACAAACAAATCAAAAGGATAACTTGAGTAAGAAATAAACACCAGAATAAAAGAGTACCCTCTGACATCAAACACAACATCAATATGAATTTAGAAGATTCATTTTAATCATTTCATTCGTTTATTCCAATTCTTTAGAAGATTATGCATGAACCTAGAAATCATGATAAAGTAATACATGACAGAAAAAGGAAACACATGGTATACATGTCGTTTTACATGAAAAGATACACCCCATGACATTTGCACAAGTAGAACATATGGGAATGGAACACCAGAAAATATTTCTTTTGAAAATCTACTGTTCCAATCAAACAAAAACCAGACTTCAGGGTGTAAAAATAACAACTTTCTGCAGATTCAAGGTCATGTACCTTCAAACAACTAATTCTCTCAAAAGCTTAAGCTGTTAGATAAGGGCTACGTGAAAGGTTTTATATAATATTCTAACATGCCCTTTTTGTTCAAGCTTTGGTGTTGTCCAACCCTACAACTAGCATTATCTTAATTAGGTACTTAAACAGGATGGGGAAAAAAAATTAGGTACTTAAATAGTTTTTCACAACTTTGTACCTATCACCGATATAACATGTTTTGAATAAATATGGCCTATGTTGTTTTTTTTTTAAAGCAAAAGACATTTATTGAATGATGAATGCGTTGATATACCAGTCATGTTGATATACCAGTCATCTCGACAAAGAATCACAAAACCCAACAAAAGAGGCAAACCCAACTGAGCCTCCGCCGAAACAAAAACGAAACAAATCAAAGCAAAGCAAACAAACCATTCAAAAGAGACAAGCCCAAAAGCATGCCTCCACCTGAACAAAACCCAAAATCCCAGATCAAGCAACTACTAGAAAAGACCTCCATTTAGGTACCAAATGCGGCGACGGGTTCAACCAAAACTGGATCTCATCAAGCAACAACAAAAACCACAAAGAACAAAGACCCTACCCAGCAGAGAAACCCGCAATAGCATTAACAAAGAGCTAAACAAATACCGAATCCAAGCTCACCGAGAATCAGAAACAAAACAAGAAATTATATGGTCATACAACATTAATATGTGATTTTGACCTATCAACGAAAATATAAATATAACTTGCGTCAGTTGTCAGGAATCCATATAAAAATTTGAGCTAACTCATGAAACCCCATCCACCAATGTTTGTTGCTCCTTGTGATACCTGTCCCTGAGAAACCATTTGTGAGCGTCCAGGACCTTGAACATAGGATTGACCCATTCCTGCCCCAACCATCTGTTGCTGCTGAGTAAGTTGTTGATGCTGTAGTTGCTGCAACTGCGGAAGTTGTTGCTGCGGCTGCAGCTGCGAGAGTTGTTGTTGAAGTTGAGGGAGTTGCTGCTGGGAAAGTTGTTGCTGTTGGACTTGTGGAGGTAGCTGCAGCTGTTGTTGTTGGATCTGGATAAGGTGCTGCTGCTGCTGCTGCTGCAAGTGAGGAAGCTGTTGCTGCTGCTGTTGTTGCAAGTGAGGAAGCTGCTGCTGTTGTGACTGCATCTGCTGTGGCTGTTGCATTTGTTGCTTCTGTTGACTGGACAGTTGTGGCTTAAATGCAGCCATATCTAATACCCCTGGTAAAAGCATCCCAATCAAGCGGGAGGCTTTGTCGGAAAAAGATAGTAGCAATGTCTGTGATGGTAATGGAATAACTACACACAGCTTCTTTTCCTGCAGCTGAACAAGAAACCTATGAGGGTTCATTACCCGGAAAACAAGGAAATCTGCCTGTCCTACAAATCTCTCGTCATTCATGTGGTCCTGAGGTATAAGCCGAAACATTTGCATTACAGGGGGCCAGTTTGCTGCAATTGACTCAGGGGAAGAAGCACTCCTGTAACCTTCCAGTTTGGTGATGAATACCGGCTGTCCTTGTTTTTGCGCAGATAAGCTTCCCTCCCAGACCTTGATATATTGGGAATGTGTAGGCTGCATACCACCTGATGTCTGCTGTGGCAAAGTCATATTAGGTGCTGCATTATACACAAGTGGTTGTACACCTGATTGTACTTGTTGGGACATTCCTGGAGTAGGAATCATCGTACCATTTCCAGAAGAGACAACTGATGGACCAACGCCATTCATTACATTTTGGTTCATGGTAACTCCACCTTGCACCATTTGGACTCCTGAAATGTTCCCTTGGTTCATTCCAGGGGCCTGTTGTCCCATACTAATAGCTCTTTGAAGGTTACTTAAGTGTTCTGGAATCCCAAGATTTGAACTTGAAGACAAATTAAAAGTAGCTAAAGTTAATGAACCAAGAGCTGAGTTTTGTCCAACCTGAGCAGGAACGGTGAGAGGTCCAGAACTGGTTATTGATATCATTCCTGACGGTCCACATGAAAATGAATTTTGAGCCGCAGGTACAGAAGATGCCATTGCACTTGATATCATGTTTGACATGTGCATGGCAACAGGAGTCTGACCCATTGTGGGAAGTCCCATAGAGGTTCCACCACTTAAGGCAGCAGAGT
The DNA here is from genome assembly GCF_012489685.1 of Lotus japonicus. Classification (NCBI taxonomy): domain Eukaryota; kingdom Viridiplantae; phylum Streptophyta; class Magnoliopsida; order Fabales; family Fabaceae; genus Lotus; species Lotus japonicus. The sequence continues at coordinate 63,839,563 of NC_080042.1, forward strand.
TCATCACCTGAGGTGCTTGAGAGAGATTATTCCAATTGATCACATTCACTTTTGCAGGATTCACTGGACCTAAGGGCTGCTGCAACATTGACGACATAGGCTTTGTATACTGACCATTTTCAGTACTTGTCATGATACCTTGAGAAGCAGAAGATGAAGAGTATGTCTGCAAACTTGGAACACCTTGACCAGTACTAGCAGCACGAGGAACTGATGAATTATGGGGAAAAGCAGGTCCAGCTACCATGGAAGCTACGGGAACTGGCTCCACTTTTACAGTTGCAGGAGCCAAATTCCCAGCAGATATTGGTCGCCAGTGTGCAGTTGATACATTAACTGATGCCAAAGAAGTTGGGGGTGTTCCTGTACCTGGTGTGAGAGAAACTGCATCTACTTTAGCAGGATTTTGATTTGTAGGCAAGATTGTGATCCCAGAACGACTCAAAGCACTGGAGGCTTCTCTGAAAGCTTCTGATATTAAAACAAGGAAATGAGGGGTTTTAACATCAACAGGTGGATCAGCTGCTCCACTAGTTCGTTTTCCGGCATTGTAGATGGCTTTAACTTTGGGAAGTTGTCTAGGGCAGATGACTGACAGAGAAATAGAAAACTGAGGAAATGCTTTTGCAACAGCTTTAGCATCATATAAACGGTTCCCTGGATCTGAATCAATGGTTTCAATCGTCTCTAGGTTCTGTGGTCGCGGAATATAAACTGGTGTCTTCAATGGATAAGGATTGCTTGCGGCTACAAGGATACAGTGCTTATGCATATGCACATTCTGCTGATTCGGGCCTCCACTTTGAGAATTTGGGAACATCATCAGAGCTTCAGCAAGCCCTTCGGCAATTGCAGCATCATTAAAACCACCACCAGTAAAGGGTACAGCTGAAAGCCACAAGAAGAAAACATCTGGGTCTCTTGTCCAGCCAGACCGTTGCACAAGGCAACCAGAAAAACATCCATGAGTATTATAGGTGACTAGAGCAAACTTAACGTTGGAAGCAGAAGGATTCTGACCAGTTGACTCGTTTCCACCAAAAGACCTGATGATCTTATGGAGGTAATCCCTGAGAATGGTGTCCCAATAGGGGCCCATAGCAGCGGTGCATTCGACGGCCACGACGAGCTGTTTCTCTGCCATGGTGATTGGTAGAAGAAAACGCGATAGTACAAAAGGGAAGACAGGGATTTTTAGGGTTTTGTTGTGAGTAAAGATATCGTGGTGTTATTATATGAAGAAGCGTTATTTATAGATGGGAAATTGAGGGATGATTTATATTGATTGCATAGATGGAAAGTTGAAGGAGGTGCGTTGAATTTGAAAGGGGTTACCATTTAGAGTGAATCATCCTCGAATCACTTTGGATATGTGTTATGGTATTTGGTGCGGTGGTGATGATGACGGTGGCCTGGCCAGTGGAGTGGCCACCACAGGAAGTGTATGGTGTTTTTGAATTTTTTCTACCGTGGCTAATTTTGCTCAAGCTGTTGGGTAAGGGTCATGTGAATAATTTTATATTATTATGTCAAACATGTACCTTAACATCCCAATTTCTGGGTGTTTAAAATTAAAACAAAAATTTCCACTAATCTACGAAATGAAAAACAAATACCAACATTCTTCCGAGTGTGGTGGTCCCAAACCTTATAGTGTCGTCCGTACTGGCAGTACAAATCTTGTCAGAACCAGAGGGAAGGGTAAAGTCACTCACAACCTGTTCATTCAACAAACAACAATTCATTAATACAAGGGAGTGAAAGAGGAGAAAGGGCAATCTCAGAATAAGTGTGCTACCGTAAAGAAATCACAAAGAGAGAGGGAGCTATTGAAGTAGGAGAAAGAAGAGTATAACGAGAGAATTGTGATGATGGATAAAAGAGTCTGAGTTAAGAAAAGATTACCTGTTGGGGGTTAAAACGCCGAGAGAAAGAAGGAAGTGAGGAAGGGGGGAGAAGAAATGGATGAGGGTTTATCAGCTTGGCTGAGAAACAAAAAGGGGGCGAGGGGGGGGTGAACTTGAGCAGGAAATTTTTCCAGTAAGAAAGGAAATTATTTTGAATGAATTAAAAAATTGAAGAGGTAAGAAGTAAGTGGGAAAGGAACAAAAGTAGGAGTTGAGAGAGAGAAATGACATGTGCAAAACTAACTGTTTAGATGCATTTAGGCGGGGGCAAAAATCATGAGAAACATGTGGCAAGGATAGATATATCTTTTATAATAAGGTAAATTGATGTGTATGTGCAGAGATATTGCAGCTTCATGACACTATGTTCTCTGGTGTTATTGCGCCATAGACTCTATCTGTGGCCTTATTTGCCTGAATGTGGTGTCCGAAATATAAAACATGTCAGAACCTGCATCACAAAAATGAAAGATGAAGGAGATTACAAAGAAAAAAAATTTTGAAAGCTTCATCTCCTTCTCCCAATCAATACGCATAGTAATGATCATTAGGGAAAATACTTGAACAATGAGTGCACAAATTATCCCCAGTCACAGCCCCTATTTAACAGGCCAACTATGCTACAAAAGAATGAACCATTTTTTTACCTTGTCTCCAACATGAAATACAAAAGCTACCACAATAGCTGATGGATTTCTGACTAAATAGTATGTCCCTAGATTCACAAATGCACCAATATTTTGCCAACCGCATCCTCTTGCAGTTCCTGAATTAAGGTTGACATAGCAAAGAAATAATATCACTTGTAATGTTATAATAGCTTCGTTTTTTTAAATGGTACCAGTGGAATAGCTATCACACACCATAGAGCTTGCAGTATTTAAGTGAACTCCACGGTAAGTCTTTCTTTCTACGATATCCTTTTCTCTCTGAATCACTAGTAAGTTAAAAAAAAAAAAAATATGTCATCTAGTTCATGCTTGTGCTGAGTGCAAGAATGAAATGTCGGCCCTATAGAAAAATGACTATTAACAAGCTAGCCCTGCTCAAGTTTTATTTGTCACTATATATGTTATTCACATTCACATATTTATGTAATATGCATTATGACAAACTCAGAAAATCAAATCAAATCTCACAATTGTTTGAATGAACACATACTTATATCTGTGTTACTTTATTTTCATACACATACTTTCCACTTCCTCTGCCTGTCTTGTTCATTCCTTAAATAGGAAAGCCTTCTTTTACATTTTAGCTACTTAGTGTTTGATAAATGGTGACTAGAAAACAAAAATCAAGCCACCTGGTAAACAAGCAATTGAACATTTTTTGGGTGAAAAAATTAACTAGCTACAAATTGATACAGAGAACAGAAATATTACTTACTTAAATTTTTTTTTGAAATAATCAGAAAATTAATGTAACAATACATAATTTTCACGATTTCTACCAATCCACACTCCTTTTAAGAACTTCATCCAGCCCTCTTAGCATCTATCAAATGGTAACAGAGAGGTTATATGCAAACAGAGATATATTAGATCCTAAGGAGAAGACCGAGTATTGTCCTTTAAGCCAAAATTTCACAAAAGAACAATAACCTAAGATGAAGATAGAGAGGCTCAGATTAGCATTTCGGCACATTCTTCATTGCAACAACAACCCATGTCTCAAAAAGAACTTGGTGCGCAAAATATTGTCGCAGCTCATGCCAATTATACTCTCATCATCAGCAACTCCACTTCAAATTAACTCAATTCACTTCCCTTCTCAATCTATGATATGAAAAACATTGTTTTTTAAAAAAACTTCATTGAAGAGAAAATCAGACAAAATACATGTGAATTTTTGGATTTCACAAACCTAATCAGACAAAATCATATACTACGATAAATGACGAACAATTTTGAGTCATAGTGCTTTTAAGTCATAGCTCCACTCCAATATAGACAATAAATGAAAATTAAAAGAGGAAATAGGGAAAAACCTGAAAGAACGCATTGGAATACGTATAGAAAGTTAGATACAGCAAGAATTGGCATCAAAGTTGCGACATATTTGGCCATTTCTTCTGTATTGCTATATGCATAGCCCCAGATATTGCATATTCGTATCATCAGAATTCCAACTAAGATACTCTCGATAATGCCAATCACTATGACAACACACACTTTTAATTGTGCTGCACGTGGATGACCAGCTCCAAGTTCATTTGAGACTCGAGTGCTGCAAGAATATCATACAAAGCATTAATGGGACTTCGTACACCAAATCTAGATGGAAATTGCAAAAATGAAATTAGAAAGAAACTCAATGTCTGATAGGTGTAAGCTCAGGGAAATCCTTACCTTATAGCTCCACTGAGTCCGAAGGGAATCATCCAAGCAATTGATGTTGTACTCAAGCTGACAAAAGCTCACAGGTCACCGACAATATGTAGATCAAAATATGAAAAAATGTGAAAAGCATCCAAATATTAAACCAACCAGATAGAAAGCACTGATGTTTCCAACTTTGGATTTGGAAAAAGACCGGAAAGGAGAATCATCATTTCAAACGACCACATTTCCAAGCTGTTCACCATAATAAAAATTGAAAACGGCAATACAGCATTAGGATCTCAGAGAGAAAAGAATGAGTATTGTTAAGAAAAGTAGCAACTAACAATACAGTAAATATTGGTCTATTTTAGGTTGTATTGATGTGTGTTAGAACGAAATTACAATCCATAGCAGCTGAAGGAATGGCAAGGCTCAGGAACGTGGGGGTGTTGTGCAGTGCCTCTTTAGAAAACCCAATCCATGTTTTTTACATGAAGGAGAAAACTCAACATAGAGTGAGAGTATGGTAACAGTCACACAGTAAGATATACAATTTTCTATGGCAGCTCCTCTGTACCCTAATCCAGACTTGAATACCACGATCGAACATATAAAAAAGTGTAGTAAAGTTGTCACTCCTGAGCTGAGCATCATTGGAAATACAATATTTTGGGTTTGTAAGAACATGTTGAGGCACTGTAAAAGACCATAACCAAAAAGGCTAGGAACCATTAACTTAGCATAGTTTCCAGCAGCTGAAGATATTTCAGGATCTTGGCCAAGGAAAGTAAGAATGGATCTTGTGTTTACCCAAATAATTGCAAGTGGAATGCTTACAATCATCAGAATGAACATTGCCTTCTGCATGTGTATGCCTAAATTGTGATACTGCTTGGCTCAATATGGCTGGCCACATAAGGTGTCTACGGCACTCGCCATTCCTAGCTGTGTTAACCAAAAAAATTAGGCAAAGAGCTGTAAAATAACCGTGACCACACTCCATTGCGGGCAAATCAGCTGTTTTCTTGAAAAGATTTTGCGATTTATAGGTTAAACATGAAACCCGTCACACACTCTGACACTCACAACCATTGATATCAGTTCATCTTAGCAGCTTTATTTTAAACTAATTGTATTGACTTTCTCTGCTATATATATCTTCTCCGGTAAATCTTAGTTCCAAAATGTTAGTGACCTACATTCTACAAAAGTAAGCTAACAAAATAATGAAAAGAAAACTTTATCAGCAGAGCATCTTTTTATTACATTCCATGAAATTTTTTAACACGGAATTATGAAAAAGAGGCTTGCATTTATGAGAGTGTGGAAAATGAGTGTATAAACTCTCGGTAAGACTGTCAAGAAAAATAGTCCACAGAGCTATCTAATATCTATAATCTATCCCAACCGACCAACACAAATCTGAGAATCCTATTGTTTATAAGGGTACTAGATATCAATCTTAAGTGGGAGGTTAAGGAAAACCGAACTCACCAATAAAGTAAAACCTACTACCTCCCTTCCTTATTAACTGTCAACTTTGAAGAAAAAAATTTGTTCCTATATATTTGTCCACTTAGAGTTTCAAGAAAGCATTAAATGATGTTTTTCCAAGAAATTCCCTTGCAAGAACAATAAATGAGGAAAGATAAAATGCATTCTAAAGATTGAAATAGGAAAACAAATAATACTTTCATGAAAATCGACCAAATTACTTGCACTTTTTAATATGTGTGTTTCTTCTCTCTGGACAGTTATATAGGAACGGAGGTAGTATCACAGATGCAAAAGAAGTGGCCATGGAAGCACCAGAGAGAGCAAACTCGCTGAGATGTCCAACAAACATGACAGATATAACATTAAGGCAATAATTTAGGAGGCTCACAGATATTAAAGGTCCTGCTAGCCATAACTGCTTCCTCACTTCTACGAAAACTTCTGTTCTTTATGTTGCCCTTGACATAGTCTGCTTTACATCTACCATGAATTCATCTTGCCCTGAGCTTTGAATCAAGGGGAGACCGGAGAGATGCCTTTTCGTAAGTCTGTCTTCTTAGTTGCAAAGGGAGAGACACAAAGTTTTCTCACGGTTGATAAACCAAAACCTTATCCTTCAAGTACGGAGGAGTATTTTTTGCCTTGAACAAACTCTCAACATGTAGTCCTATGAATGGGGAAAAAAGTGCTAATAAATGTTAATTTCACCTCTTGAATAAGTCTTTAATTAATGCAGTGGTGAGAGTTTATATTGCAGTTTTTTAAACCAAAAGACTGATATCATGAAAACTAGATTACTTAAACTCTTATATCTTTTGTTTGTCTCTTCCATCGGACTTCCGTTCAAGAATATCTAAGCAATGATTGTGTGAGCCAGTAAATGCAGAAATTAGCACCAAAGGAGGAAAAAAAAAACTGTGTACTGGGTTTGTAGGGAATTTTAATTGTGCATAGAAGAAAAACATTGGCAGAAAGGCTATAAGTAAGTTCCAAAATAATGGACTGGCACAGGGGTATATTGACAAACATGATAACCACAAACCCAATGGCTCTCTACACATAGATGCTAATCATATTGACTTTGATTTTCCTATCTAATTGCATGTTTGGTTTGGCGTCAGAGCCAACGCAAACGTGATTTCACGTATCTCAAGGCACCAACGAAGAAGTTAGAATTTGCCACGTTGAGTTTAACGTGATTGATCAGAGAAGCCGGATTTTTACACGTTGGCTTCAAAATGGATCCACATTGGGTTCAACGGAAATCCAAGCGCACACCATATAGGGAACCAAATAGTATATAATAACAAAAGAAAACCATGTAAAAGAGAAAATCATGTCAACATACCAATACAATGTAAAGCAGTAACATCATTGCATAGCTGCTTCTTTGCTTCACCATATGCCCATTGTGGCTACTTTCTCACTCACACAGCTGCCAAAACTAAAAAAAGAAATGCAATGAGATTGAGGAGTAAATTCACCATTACATGACTACAGAAGAAATTAATAGTAGCAATACCCATTTACGCGCTCTGAAAATACAGTGGAGATTGAAAGAACCTGAGAGAGAGCGATGAAGTGAGAGTAAGAAATTGGAAGAGCAATGAATGGAGGTTGCAGAGCGATGAAAGAAAGAGCGAAAGAATGAAAATCAGTAGCTTTTCCCAGCAATTCATAACGGATGCTATTATCAATTGATATTTTTCATGGTCATGAATAATGATTCATTGGCTGTTTGGCAATTTGGCTACAAAAATTTAGCTTAATAGATTTCTGGCTCTTTTAATTTGTGATATGTGTATTTTTGGTCCCTAATTTTTTCAAATTAATAAGCCTCTCTACTTTTAAATTTAAGGCTCTCAATTTTTATATCCATAAAATTATCATGTTCTTTTTCATTTCAAATATTTTAGGGTTTATGATGTGTATTTTTTCGGAAATCTAAATATATTTGTTATGAGGTAAGGGACTAAGCACAGAATTAGAATTAGCCAAAGTTGTGCAACTGGGGACTAAGCTCATAAAACAGAAAATAAAGACCTAGTAAAAAGACAGACTAACAAAGGGGATAACAAAAATAAAAATCTTCATGTATACTACATGGATGGAAACCAAATTCTCGCTATAGTTCAGGGACGAAAATGGTCAAAGGATGAAAACCAACAGGTTTATCAAGTTAAGAGATGAAAGTCACCAAAATTTTAGTATAGGATGGAAACCAAATCTCGCTATAGTTCAGGGACGAAAAACTTACTTAACCCTTTAATCAATGCATCCTAATAATATCTCCATTATATTAAAAACGCAATAAACATACATAATTATGCTTAAAAATTTGTCTTAATTGTATTTTTCGAAATACAAGTTTAAATGTAAAAAATATCAAACTTGCTTGAAATTCGAAATTTGGCCAGCAAATAAACAAACAATCATAAATAAAAAGTTGATATATATATATATATATATATATATATATATATTTCGTTACTCTTTTGTTTTGCATTACACGTTCTTCCCGTTAGCATCACACATGATTTTTCATCTCATTTTAATATTTGCATTATGGATCCTCGCTTCAGTCATCTTAACCAAATCAACCCTTTAACTCATGATTGGTCTATAGTTGTGAGAGTTATCAGGACGTGGTATTTTAAAGATGACGAGGAAGGGCATCATCCATCGTCTTATAATATGTTGCTTATGGATCAAAAGGTTAGTATTAAAAACCGTTGATGTTATTATTAATATCCTAATATAGTTTAGTCACTTAAGTGGCATACATTGGTATGAACCTTCTTCCATTGTAGGGTAAAACAATTCATGCAGAATGTAGACTTAACATTTCAACTAGTTTTTCCGAATTAATCACTGAAGTTTTAGTGTACTGCTTTCAACATTTCTTTGTATGACATTATTTTCGAGGTTTGAGTGCATCTAGGCACCAGTACAAGATACACTTGCAGAGTAGAACAAGGGTATTTTAGTATAATGAACATATGGTTCCTATGCGTGATATGAAGTTTGAAAACGTGCTTGATGTTCTTAACCATAAATTCGATTAGAGATTTTTGTTTGGTAAATAAATTCCTTAATTCAATTAATTTCACGTACATTATCACTTACAAGCATTGATATTAACATAAAAACAAATGTCATGGGGAAACTTACGCAAGTCGAAAACTATCACGGATATCAGCGAAACAGAGTAGTGACTAAGGATAGAGACATTGAACTCAAATCTCAAGGGTAAATTTTTGTTATCATAATAAGCCAAAAAAAAATAGATTGTTTAAATATCGAGAAAAAAAAATTGAACGAAAGTTATTGATTTTTTTCGCAGTAAAAAATTTAAATGTGTTTTGTTAGATGAAATCGTCGACGAATTGAACACACTTCTAAGTACAAGCAATAACGAATATGTTGTGTTATCATATTATTAGGAACAGTTACAATACATCAAGGTACATTTAAATTTTTTGGTATACATACTAAATAAACTTCTATATAAAACACAGACAATTTAATCTATAAATAACATTCAACCACTCAAAAATTCTTCAGGGGAATATCAGCTAACTTTAGGGTTAAAATACACAAAAATAATGTTCAATCAAGACATTCCAGAAACAATGTTTTATAGAGACAGGTTTGTGCGTACTGAGTATTTCATAATCGTTTGATTGGATTTTAATGACAATTGCAACTTAAATTTAATTTCTTTGTACGTTATTTGAATGGGACGTACTCCCTCCGTTCCAGAAAGTTTGTTGTTTTGCACCATTTTTCAATATCCTAAAATGTTTGTTGTTTTAGAAAACCAATGCATTTTTTGCTAATTCTTTCCACCTATACCCTCATTTAATACATTTTCTCTCACTTATCACCTTTCATATTAACCAACCACAACTCTTCTCTATTAATTACATTCTTCTCTATCTGAATATAATTTAATAGTTGGACATCATACTAGTAAAATTAAATAAGGGCAATCTAGTCAAATTATACTATCAATAATTGTTTTCTTACTCTTTGTGGCACAACCTTAAACTACAAACTTTCTGGAACGGAGGGAGTAGTTCCTACTCAAGTAATGAACATGCTAATTGGACATTTAAATGTTGCTGAAGAAGATGAGTTTCTTACACTCTTTGAGCTAGAAAAGCCTTCAAATCTGCACTGAGAGTCTCGGATCTGAGACTGGCTCTGATGGGGTTTTCTCACCCTCCTCTTACACTTCATCAGAAACCGGGGAAACAGAGGAAGCAGAGCAACAAGAAACAGAACAAGAAGCAGAACAAGAAAAAGAAGAAGAGAAAGTAGAAGAACCAGAAGAAGAAGTAGAAGAAATTCCAAGGTACAATAATAACAAACCCGTGCGTTACCCGTGCAACGCATGGGTTTACTTACAATATTTTTTAAAATTATATATAAACTATTATAATTAAATTAAATTAAAATTAATTTGTTTTCATTAAAAATATAGAAAATTTGTGTTAAGAAATTTCAATAAATATAATTAGAGTTTTTTGTGTGAAAATAATTAATAATACTCAAATCTAATTATTGATATTTTATTATTAGTATAAAAACAATTTATAAATTTATTTATAATATAATATGAAAAATTATTTAAATTAATTTGAAATATTTAAATTTAGGAAAAAATGTTAAGTAATAAGTGTTTAAATCTAGGCTATTTTGTGTGCTGGTTCAGAGTTTGATCAGATTAGGGAGAATGGAGAGTGAGCAATTTCTTGTGCTTGGGTCATGTGCATGTTATGGTGTTTTATAGGCTCGGTGCATGAGGATTGGGTATTGGTGCATGAATGTTATGGTGTTTTTGAGACAATATTTGGTCAGTAAACCAAGCCTCTTCCGGGTGTTTTTGAGACAATAATTGCACTTAAGAACCAATTTTTAAATGCTTTTTTTGTAATGTTTTTTGTTACAATTTTTTTATGTAAACAAAGCTTTAACGGGTGCATATATTCGAGTATTCAATCTTTCTATGTTTGTACTAGCTTTTGTTTCATCGTTTCAGATTCTTTTTCCCAGGTTTGGGAGGAAGATGAGGGAGTGTGAAGTGTTTTTCTTGACATTTTGTATTGAATGATATTTGCTGTCTCATGGTTGAAATAAAATGTAATGATATGAGTTAAAAGTCACAAGAAATCGTTACTCGTGCGTTAATAATAACAAGTAGAAGAAATTCCAAGGTACAATAATAACAAACCTGTGCGTTACCCGTGCAATGCACGGGTTTAATTTCTAGTTGGTCAGTAAACCAAGCCTCTTCCGGGTGTTTTTGAGACAATAATTGCACTTAAGAACCAATTTTTTAATGCTTTTTTTGTAAAGTTTTTCCATCATGCATGCATGCTGATGAAGAATCTATGCTGATGAATAATTGGTCAGTGGGATAATTCCTTCTTCTTCTTCTTTCTCCTCCAAGCCATCATCCTCCCACCATAAGTGAATGGGATCACTGTTAAGTGAATGAACATTGTAGATAGCAATTTCCCCATGAAGAGAATGATGCTCTTTATGAAAAATTGAAACTTTTTCCTTTTCATTTGTATTCTTGCAATCTATCTCATGTTCATAAAGAAAGATAAGCATAGCAGCACCCAATGAAGAATCAAGTAAGTAATTTCCCCATGAAGAGAGTGATGCTCTTGATGAAAAATTGAAACTTTTTTCCTTTTCATTTGTATTCTTGCAATCTATCTCATGTTCATAAAGAAATATAAGCATAGCTCCACATGAAGAGAATGATGCCCTTGATGAAAAATTGAAACTTTTTCCTTTTCAAATGGAAACTAAATGATGCAAACAAATCAACAAAGAACTACCAAATATCTCGAAATGAACTACCTATTTCAACATTAAGAGATTATTCTGGAAGAGGCATGACTTCAACAACAGTAGAAAAGTTTGTTTGTCCAAACATTCTGGCCTCCTTTACAAAATCTTTTAAAAGGAGGTCAAGTCTTCTCGTAGAAAGTTTATGCAGCAAACAATAAAGGATACAAGAAGGATATTTTTTAAGGGAGTTAGAGTATATGATTCGTAAGTTCAGGTGGTATATGATTTGTGGTAGTGATTCGTAAGTTCCACTTATTGTATATGATTCGTATGTTCCACTTATTGAACCCAAAGAAACCATGTGATGTGGACAACAAAGCCCAGGAGTGATGAATATTTTAAGTGATTTGATATATAGTTAAGTTGGTTCTTTTTATTATATACGTATCCTAATTAATAATTTTTTTTATAATGTTCTTGTTAGAGATAAATAGGCATCATATCCTACGAGATATTTCTTTATTTATTTATTGTCTTATTTTGTAATATGCCTCATAATATTTTTAGCATATTATGTACTTTTATTATTATAAATAACATTGTCTACCTCACACACAATTTGTGGTGAGAGTATCAAATCCTACATGGTATCAGGTTTTACGTTCTAACCTAGCCTCCAAACCTGTCGTCACTTTCTCTCTCTCTTTCTTAGCTGTGGTCGTCACCTTGCTTTTCGTGCAAGTTTTTTTTTTCCTTTTCTTGCCAGCCGCCACCTGTGCAACAACTTTTTTGTCTGGTTCTCTACGCCGCTAACGTCATCCTCTGGTCCTTGTGCAACCGACATCATCTGCACGTGTTTCCCCTTGTCTTTCTGCCACAATCAGCCGCAGGCGCCCCACGTGCCATCGCCTTTAGTGCAGCGTCACCAGCACACGTCCTTCCACGCGTCCGACACGGACCAGACGCTGCCAGGCCCTTTATTTCCACGCCGCCAGGCATCTTTCCAGCACTACCAGGCTTTGTGCTTCGCGTAATGCCCTTGTATTTGTCCACGCCTTGCTTTTCGTGTCCGGTTGTTTTAGATTTTTGTGCGCTACCACCTCTTGGATCCTGTGCCCAGTCACGACCTTGGTTTACGGTTTTGACTGTTTTTTCAGAGTTGATACATCTTTTTTTTATTTTCTCTGCCTAAATTTATTATTTGGATTAATGGCTGATAATCCTACTCCTCCGATAATGCCTTTTAACACTTTGGTGCATATGATTACAGTGAAACTTAAACCAGATAATTTTCTCCTTTGGTGTAAACAGGTTACTGCTCTTCTGTATAATCAAAATTTATATGATATTGTTGACCCTACAGTCGATCCTCCATCAGAATTTATGCAATAGAATTTTGCACAAACTGTCCCTCAGTCGTTACGTAATGGTGCTCCTTCTCCAAATCCTCTTTATGCTCAGTGGCAGGCTCGAGATCGTAATGTCAACAACCTGCTTCTTTCCTCCCTCAATGAGGAGGCCTTATCTGAGACTCTAAGTGCAACCACTGCTCTTGATGTTTGGGTTGCTCTACACTCTGCTTATGCCTCTCGCAGCAAGGCACGTGAACTACGTCTCCATGATGAGCTCCAACTCATGCATCGTGGTTCTCTTTCAGTTTTTGAGTACGGATGGAAATTTCACACTATCTGTGATCAGCTGGCTGCTATTGGTGCACATGTGCCTAATAATGACAAAGTTCACTGGTTTCTTCATGGTCTTGGTCCCTCATATGCAAATTTTTCGACAGGTCAGCTTGATCAGGTACCTCTCCCTCTCTTTACTGACATTCTTTGTAAGGTCGAGAGCCATGCTATTTTTTAGGCTTCTCTTGAGAGCTCAGCAACCCCTCCGCCCGCTGCCTTCCATACGAGCAATCAGTCACGCTCTTCTAGTACTCAGTCTTTCAATGGCAGCAACCGTGGCAACTCTAATGGTGGCTCTCGTCAGCGTCGCCCAAATGTAGGCTTTGGTCGCCGTGGCTCTTATACTCCTCGTTGTCAAATTTGCCGTGAGCAGGGTCACTATGCTAATAACTGTCCAATCCGCTGGGCTCGTCCTTCTGAGTCTGCAAATTTGGCCCAATCATTTGCTGTAAGTTGTTCGTTGAACAACTCTAACCGTTCCGACTGGTATATGGATATAGGTGCTACCTCACATATGACTCATTCTCTATCTCAGCTGACAGACTCTCATGCCTATGCCTACTGTGGTCATGATCGTGTTCTTGTCGGTAATGGAGCTGGTTTACATATTACTCATATTAGTTCTCGTTCTGCTTCGCTTTATGTTCTTTTATCTAATGTTTTGGTCAATGTTCTGAAAATCGGACCAGACCGGCCGATTCGACCGGTCGGACCAGGAATCGGACATCTCACCGGTCCGGAAGGCTTTAAAAACAGGGAGTTATTGACCCGGAGAAAACCCATAAAAACCGGTCAAAAACCGGTCAGAACCGGTAAAACCGGTGGTTCAACGGTTTAACAGGTTGGTAAAAAAAAATCCATTTTCCAAACAGTACCTATACAATCTGCGTTAATATCTGACTGGCACCCCTTGATTTCCGCACTCTGACAATTAGTATCAGTAATTTCCATAAAAAACTGAGCATTTATTATTATTTTTTGAAATAGAACATTTATTACTCACGCCTTTGAAAAACCAAAAAGAATATTAGTAATAAATAAATTGTATAGTAACTAGACATTGTACAAGCCAACTTTCAGATTTTCAAGAAATTAATGCCATGATAGAGAAAAAAAAAGGAAAGAAATAATTAAACGTAATTGAATCATTACCTACATAGTTAAAAAAAAACAATTTTAGGTGGCTCTCTATGATTTCATTTACGGTAGCTCGTTTTTTTTTTAAAATATGACTTTATTATTTAAATTCTTATATTTAATATATCGAAAAACGTTTATAATTAGTGTTATATAGTATAACTTATATTTTTAATAGTATTAATAATTAATATTTATTTTAAAATAATATTTAAATATTACCGGTTGGACCTCGGTTTGACCCCGGTTGAACCTTTAAACCTTAAACCAGTGTTTCCATCGGTTCAGTGACCGGTCTGGTTTTTAGAACATTGGTTTTGGTTGTACCTCGACTAACCAACAATCTTGTCTCTGTTAGCAAATTGATCCGTGAACACAATGTTAGAGCAATTTTTCAGGATGATTCTTTTGTTATTCAGAATCGATAGACATGTCCCGTTTTGGGTCTCCAAAGTATGAATCAAGAACAAGTGTCTTCAAGTTATCTGGGACGGTGGTGTTCGCAATTTTGTCTGTGAACGGTTGAAAATCCACCACCGTTTCTGCCATCCTTCAATCGCCCTCTTGCAAGCCTCGAACTTGATTAAGTTCTGCAAGTTGAGTTTGCAGTTGTTGATTGTGTTGGCGGAGATCAGTGAGATCCACCAAGATCCTTGTGAGAATGTCAGGAGGAACGCCCTCGTGATTGACATGGCTTCCCCCTCCATTCGCTCCGGGCTGATTCACCATTTGTTGAAAACTAGAAGCCTAGGATTGATTTCCGTCGGCCCCACGGTGGGCGCCAATGTTCCGGTATAGAACAACAATATCAAGGCTAAGCAGTTCGAGAGCAAAAGTAAGACTAAGCAAAGTAATTGGTAAAAAATGTGTTGGATCCCCCACCGCTTGGGTGGTGTCCTCTTTATATATTATTGGATTTTAACCCGTCCGGGTCATGGGTCGCCTAGCCCAATGTTTACAGAAATGCCTAAGCCCGCTAAGGTACAAAGTCAGTAAGCCCATATCAGTCCAAGACCAAAGGTTTACCGAACAAAAAACTCCAATTTTGAACCAAACCCTTTCCTTTGCATGACTCCAATCTGATGTGGTTCCTTCTCTATGGGTTTTTGGGTGGTGGAGGTCGTAGATCTGGAGATTTGGACTTCGATCTTTGGGTGGTTCGGTGGGTGTTGGTGGGTTGGGTGGAGGCGGTAGATTTGGGAGTTGGTGTGGTATTTTCTAGATTGAAATAATTTTAAGTGAGTGATGAAGAAGTATGAAAAGGAAGAAGAATTCTGAACTTCACCCTATTTTTTTCCATTATTTTTTGGTTTTTTGTTTAATAAAAATAAAATTTTCAATTAAAATATAAAATTGAGCCACATTGGGTATGAATTTGATGACTGTGGAATAAAAGAAAAAGAAAAAATACATGTGGAATTGATGATTGTGTAAAAATTAAGCCACATTAGAATGAAACACGCGCATGGACTGTTTTTAATAAAAAAAATTCCAGGGATGCGGAATCGGAAAGTTTTTTTTCAGGGACTTATTTCCGTACGCCATACAATTTCAGACACCTCCAGAGTATTTAAGCAATGATCATGATGATAGTACCCTTTTCGGACATGTACAATTGGGCATACACTTCTCAAGAGAAATAAGGTAACAAATCTCATATTGCTTTCATCCAAATAGAATTTATCCATGATGTGTATCTGCAGAGATATTGCAGCTTCATGAGACTATGCTCTCTGGATTTATTGAGTCATAGACTCTATCCGTGGCCTTCTTTGCCTGACAAGGAGTCCAAAAAATAATACATGTGTCAGCACTTGCGTCACAAAAATGAAAGATGAAAGAGATTGACAAAGAAAAAAATCCAAAGCTTTACCTCTTTCTCCCAATCAATACGCAAAGTAATGATCATTAGAGAAAATACTTGAACAATGAGTGCACATATGATCCCCAGCCACAGCCCCTGCACAAAAGTATTTAGCAGGTAGAACCAAATCAGATTATTGTAATCTTTGTAACACTGAACCATCAGTCTAAAAACTATGCTACAAAAAAATTAATAATATTTTACCTTCCCTCCAATATGCAATACAAAAGCTAAGACCATAGCTAACGGAATTCCAACTAAATAGTATGACCCCAGATTAATAAATGCACCAATTTTCTGCAAACCACATCCTCTTGCAGTTCCTGAATTATAGATGACATAGTGAATA
The DNA here is from genome assembly GCF_012489685.1 of Lotus japonicus. Taxonomy (NCBI): domain Eukaryota; kingdom Viridiplantae; phylum Streptophyta; class Magnoliopsida; order Fabales; family Fabaceae; genus Lotus; species Lotus japonicus. The sequence continues at coordinate 63,856,134 of NC_080042.1, forward strand.
AAAAATGTCACTTACACCATAGAGCTTGCTTATTAAAGAAAACTTCCACTATAAGTTTTTCTTTCTAGGATTTCCTCTGCTTGTTCTGTTCATTCCTTAAATAGGAAAGCCTTCTTTTACATTTTTTCTACTTAGTTCTTGATAAATTGTTACCACAAAAGAAATACTAAGCCACGAAGTAAATGAGCTATTAAAGATTTTTCGGGTGAAAAAATTAACTAGCAAGTAGCAACTAATTGATACATACATATAAAGCATGACTTACTTTTTGTTTTTTGAAGGAGGAAGGATGGAGGAAGGAAAAGCATGACTTACTTAATATACTTTTTTGAAATAATTAGAAAATTAATGTAGCAACATATAATTTTCATGATTTCTAGTTTTCTACCAATCTACACTCCTTCTTTTAAGAACTACATCCAGCCCTCTTGACATTTTCACCTGGTAACAGAAAGTTTATACTTAAACAGAATGATATATATTGGAAATTCCCAACCCCAAAATTATCTTTGTTAGTGCTTTTGACTCATAGCTCCTATGTACACAGTAAATGAGAAAAGGGGGAAACAGGAAAAACCTGAAAGAATACATTGAAATCCATCCAGGAAGTTAGATGCTACAAGAATTGGCATCATAGTTGCTACATATTTGGCTACTTCTTCTATATTGCTAAAAGCATAGCCCCAGATATTACGTATTAGGTATTAGAAATTGGGATCATCACAGCTCCAACTAAGATGCTCTCGATAATGGCAATTACTACAACAACACACACTGCTAAACGGGCAGCTCGTGGATGACCAGCTCCGAGTTCATTTGAGACTCGGGTGCTGCAAGAATATCATGCAAAGCATTAATGAGACTTTGTACACCAGATCTTGGGGGAAATCGCAAAAAGAAAATTATGAAGAAATTGATTATTTGATAGATATAAGCTCATGGAAATACTTACCTTACAGCTCCACTGAGGCCAAAGGGAATCATCCAAACAGTTCCAGTAGTATTCAAGCTGGCAAAAGTCCAAGATTCAACAACAATATATTGATGAAAGTATGAAACAATTGTAACAAGCATCTGAATTCTGAAATAGGAAACCAACCAGATAGATAGCACTGATGTTTCCAACTTTGGATTTGGAAGAAGACCAGAAAGGAGAACCATCATTTCAAAAGACCACATTTCCAAGCTGTTAAGAATGACAAAAAAATTGAAAACAAAATTAGGATCAATGAAACAAATGAATGAGTAATATTGTTAAGAAAAGTAACAACTGATATAATGAATACTGGTCTATTATAGGGTGTGCTGAAGTATGTTAGAATGAAATTACCAAACCATAGCAGCTGAAGGAATGGAAAGCCTTAGGAATGTGGGGATGTTGTGCAGTGCCTCTTTGGAAAAGCCTGTCCATGTTTTTTTACATGAAGGAGAGAACTTGACATAGAGTGAAAGGATGGTAACATTTAACCAGTAAGATATAGAATTTGCTACAGCAGCCCCTGTGTACCCTAGTCCAGATTTGAATACCATAATCCAACATATAAAGAAGTGTAGAAAAGTTGTCACTCCTGAGCTGAACATCATTGGAAATACAATATTTTGGGTTTGTAAGAATCTATTGAGGCATTGCAGAAGACCATAACCAAAAAGGCTTGGAACCATTAACTTAGCATATTCCCCAGCTGCTGCAGATATCTCAGGATCTTGGCCAAGGAAAACAAGAATGAATCTTGTATTTGCCCAAATAACTGCTACTGGAATGCTTACAACTGTAAGAACGACCATGGCCCTCTGCATGTATATGCCTAAATTCTGATACTGCTTTGCTCCATATGACTGGCCACATAAGGTATCTAAGGCACTTGCCAATCCTGACTGGTTTAACCAATAAAAAAATGCAGAGAATGCTTTGATCACATTTCATTATTCATTGCCTGTGTTACAAGGGTACTAGATATCAATCCAAAAGGGGAAGTTAAAGCTGTGTTTGGATATCCGTTGGCACCGGTGTAAAGACGTTAGTACACACTTCAAGTCAAAAAATTAATGATACTATTTTTATGGATTGTAATGAAAGTTCATTCACGTTGCAGTTAAAGAAAAGAGAGCTCACCAATAAATTGAAACCTGTGACAGTTGCAAAAGAAGTGGCCATAGAAGCACCTGAGAGAGCTAACTCGCCCATATGTCCAACAAACATGACAGAAATGACTTGTAGGCAAAAGTTTAGGAGGCTCACAGATATCAAAGGACCCGAAAGCCATAACAGCTTCCTCACTTCTTCAATTACTTCTGTTCTTTCTGTTGCCCTTGAGCTTTGAACCAAAGGAGAGTGAAGAGATGCCTTTTGGTGTTCACTCTCCATTTCTCTTCTCAGTTCCTACTTCTTAGTTGCAAAGCGGGAGAGACACAGTTTATAACTGTGAAGAGTTTGATTTCCTTGAATAAGAATGTTTTACCACTTGAATGAGTCTTAAACAGTGAGAGTCTTAGAGGAAAAGAGATTATTATATTGCATTTTTGAAAACAAAAGACTGATATCATTGAAAACATGAACTTTTTTTTTCTTGTTTCATTTTCCTTTAACTGTTGAACATCTGTCTCTGCCAATGATATCAAAGAAATTATTGCCACTGACAAATAAATTACCAAACCATTTATGACTTCTCTCCTCGGTAGCCGCTTGCTTAGTATAGATTATTACTAGTTTGTTTGTTTTAAAATAGCACATTACAAGGAGTCAACAGCAACAGGAGAAAGCTGTTCTGGAAATCATTGTTATTCATGATAAATGGCCTATCATGTATGTTTAAGGATGTTAAGGATTTTGACAAAAAAAAGGATGTTAAGGAGAAAAGAATCAATGTTATAAATCAAAACCAAAAAAAATGTACCACCGTGTTGATACACAAACGAAGCAAAATTTGACACATGGAGACATGGAGCAATTCATTTCATCAATAAAGTCAAGAGCAAGGTGTGACAATAACACTTGAACTGCTCATTCAACTTAACCTTCAATATTAGCTAGATTGCCAACTCTTCCTTTTAATTGAGTTGTATTCTTGTGATTTACCCACAAGGGGTAGTTCAGTTGGCAACACAGGCTGAAGTGTGTGCGAAGAGCTCTTGGGTTCGATCCGGCACAAGAGAGATGAGGAGTCTTAATTGTGACTAAATTTCGAATCTGGAATAGTTGAAGGGTGATCGGATATTGGGTGGTTTTCACCAAAAAAGTTTTCTTGTGACTTAAGTCTCAAGTATTAAGTACTTGATGTAACTTTTGAATGACTGTCATGAATGAGGATCAACATAAGTTCTTTTCCGTTTCTCTTCCTCTTCTATTTTTAACTTGATTTAGTTGGTGAAATCAATGACTAGTTGTGTTCTGTTTATATGTCAATAAAAAACATCAACCTTTTTAGACACAGCACATATTCTTCATTTCCCCTCCACAAACTTTCAAACATATCCTACAAGAGAAAATCGAAAACAAAAAACTTCACAAACGGTCAGCTAGATCATCTACATCTAGATTGTACCCCATTTTAGATCATCAAGATCACATTATTCTTTCGGCCATATATAACTGGACTTCTCTACAAAAAGAATGGTGACAAAGCTCTTATTCTTTCTTCCAAGAACAATTTATTCAACATTCTTAGCAAATCAAACTCAGAAAAAATGATAAAAGTGGAAGAAAATTTCTGTATTCAACTTACTGTGATATATCATGACTAAACCACCGAGCGAAGAGTAAAAGAGACTAAGAGAGGCTAACAGAAAACTAACCTCCTTCTAACTGACAAAATTAACCAACTTACTAACTGAGTTGGTTGCTTAACGATCTAACCAACAGTTACTACAAAATTATACTGTGTCTTCTTCTTCTTCTTTGTATTACTCGATAAGAATGTGTATCTGCAGAGATATTACAGCTTCATGTGACTATGCTCTCTGGTGTTACTGAGTCATAGACTCTATCTGTGGCCTTCTTTGCCTGGATGATGAAAGAAAAATAAGACATGTCAGCGTCCTTCGTCACAAAAATGAAAGGATGATGAAAGAGATTACAAAGAAAAAATGAAAAGTTTCACCTCTTTCTCCCAATCAGTCCATATAGTAATAATCATTAGGGAAAATACTTGAACAATGAGTGCACATATGATTCCCAGCCACAGCCCCTACATAAAAGTATTTAGCAGATAGAACCAAATTAGATTATTGTAATTTTTGTAAAATGAACAATCAGTCTCAAAGCTATGCTACAAAAGAAAGTTATTTTTTACCTTCCCTCCAATATCCAATACAAAAGCTAACACGATAGCTGCTGGAATTCCAACTATATAGTACGACCCCAGATTCACAAATGCACCAATTTTCTGCCAACCGCATCCTCTAGCATTGCCTGACAAAATGAAGAAAGATCATTTGTACTACTACTAACTCAATCGCTATCACAGATCACAAAACGTGCAGTATAAGTTTTCCTCTTCAGACTTCCCTTCTCTTTCAGATTTATTAATAAGCTTTATGAAAATAAATCATATAGTTCATGCTTACGCAACAAGCAAGAAGAATGTAGATCCTAAAAAAGTGAATACAACACAAGCAAGCAAGCCCTGTCTAAGTCTCAATTGTAGGCAAGTCATTCACATATACATGCAATGTTTAATAAGAAAAGTTGAAACCGAAAGAAGATCAAATCTGACAATTGTTCGACTGAAATCTACACGTACACATATTAGTGTCACTCTGCTTTATTTCTCTTATTAGTGGTATAAATGATAAAGGTTAAAACGTAAAACAAGAAGCAGAAAGCAAGTCACCATGTAATATAGCTACTAAATGATACTTGCAAAATACTATTTCGAGATTATTTGCTTAATTACTACTTAATATTGTAGTGATTAGGAAATTCATGTAGCAGTACATAGTTTTCAGGATTTCTACCAATATATACCTTCCTTCTTGAAACCACTTCATTTGGGAAAATGTAAATGGTAATGGTTCATAGTAACAAGATTTCAGTTGGGTATTTGATTTTTATTTAAATAATGCATTACTTTGCCATCCAGCACTATTAGTTTCCTTCATATGATATATTATGAAAGCTCCTATATGTGATATGTCTCAGTCAATGCTTTTGAATCATAGCTCCTATACAGACAATAGATGAAAGAAATGAATAATAAAAACACCTGAAAGAACAGATTGGATTCCATCCAGAAAGTTGGATGCTGCAAGAATTGGCATCATAGTTGCAACATATTTGACCACTTCTTCTTCATTACTATAAGCATAACCCCAAATATTACGGATTAGGACCAGCACAGCTCCAACTAAGATGCTTTCAATAATGGCAATCACTATGACAACGGCCACTGCTAAACGTGCAGCCCGTGGATGACCAGCTCCAAGTTCATTTGAGACACGAATGCTGCAAGAATGATGCAAGCATAAATGGAACTATAAAGCAAGGGGAATTTTCAACAAGCAAATTAGAAAGAGAGCAAAACGTTTCACATATGAGTGCTCAAATAAAATGGTGAGGTTGCCACTAAATTCTAAACAGAAAGGAGAAATTATAACCTTACTACCCCACTGAGTCCAAAGGGGATCATCCAAACAGCTGATGTTGTATTCATGCTGACAGAGCCAACCAAGTAACTAAATTGAGTAAAACAGCAACAACAATATCAAGTATGTGTAACAATGGTGAATAGCATCTAAAATATGAACGAACCAGATAGAAAGCACCGATGTTTCCAACTTTGGATTTGGGAGAAGACCAGAGAGCAGAACCATGAGTTCAAATGACCACATTTCCAAGCTGTTCAACAAAATAAGTATGATAAACTTTGAATGAGCATTAGAACCTCAAAAGAAAAGTAACAAAAACAGCAAGCAGTTATCTATCACGATAGGTGGTATTGAAGTATTAGAGAAAATAATTACCAGACCATAACAGCTGAGGGAATGGCAAGTCTCATGAATGTGGGGATGTTGTGCAGTGCCTCTTTCGAAAAGCCTGTCCAAGTAGTTTTACACGAAGGAGAAAACTTGACATAGAGCGAGAGTATGGTAACATTCAACCAGTAAGATATAGAATTTGCTACGGCTGCCCCTTTGTACCCTAGTCCAGTCTTGTATACCAAAATCCAACATATAAAAAAGTGTAGCAAGGTCGTGACTCCTGAGCTGAGCATCATTGGAAATACAATATTTTGGGTTCGTAAGAATCTATTGAGGCATTGCAGAAGACCATAACCAAAAAGGCATGGAACCATTATCTTAGCATATTCCCCAGCTGCTGCAGATATCTCAGGATCTTGGCCAAGGAAAATGAGGATGGATCCTGTGTTTGCCCAAATAATCGCAAGCGGAATGCTGACAACCATAAGAATCAACATAGCCCTCTGCATGTGAATGCCTAACAAGCGGTACTGCTTTGCCCCATATGATTGACCACATAAGGTATCTAAGGCACTTGCCATTCCTACCTGTTTTAACCAAATTAAAAATCATTTGAAATGTCAAGTGTAAACCATTATCCATTTACCAATTGGAAATTTAAGTCTGAGGGATGAAGTACCAATCATGAATAAGTCCATTAAGTACCATATGTGTTAGATTAAAAAACAAACTCATATACTTTAAGGTTTTGATTTTAATCAGGTGACAAGATCAACAGTTTCCTTGAAAATATATGTTTTTACTCTAGACCATCACCACATACAGTCAGACACTTCCTATTCACAAATATACTAAGGCCCCATTTCTAAGAGTTTATTTGAGCTCATCTTATAGCATAAGTGCTTTTGCAAGTGTTTGGAAAAGTTTATGTAAATAGCTTATGAACTATCTATAAGTTGTTTTGAGCTTATTTTAATATGTTGTTCAAATTAGCTTATGCTTACCTATAACATATTTTCAACTTATTTCAATAAGTTTCTCCAATTAGCTTATGAATAAGCACTTATGCGATAAGCACTTATTGCCATAAGCGTGTAAATAAGCTATTTACTCAAACACACTCTAAATCTGCTTCATAGAAATAAAGGGGTAGTAATGAATAATGATCAGCATGTTTGCCTTGAACTAATAATGTTGACTTTCATGTAACCCTCAGTGGAACTTCCAAGTACCAACAGTTATTGATTTACAAAAAGACAAAGAGTGCTAACAGCAATAAATTCCCAACAAACCAACACAAATATAAGAACACAAATGGTTTGTATATAATCAACATTGACTCACCAATAAACTGAAACCCGTGACAGATGCAAAAGAAGTAGCCATGGAAGCACCAGAGAGAGCCAACTCGCCAAGATGACCAACAAACATGACAGAGATAAGGTTGAGGCAGAAATTCAGCAGAGTGACTGATATCAAAGGACCAGAAAGCCATAGCTGCTTCTTCACTTCTTCAAGAATTTCAGTTCTTTCTGTTGGGTTGTTTAGCTTTGTATCAACCACCACCAAGCCTGCTTCTTCCACTGAGTTTTGAATCAAAGGTGAATGGAGAGAGGTGTAGTTTTGGTGTTCTTTCTCCATTTCTGTTTCTTAGTCACAGAGGGATGAAGAATCACTGATTCAGAGTCAGCAACCGCGCGTTCGCTGATACGTTACGTGTGGCTCTGAAACTGTGTTTGGGAGTGGGAAGTGGAGAGTGAAACATGAACATCATTTTGGTGGTATATAAACCCGAATTATCACGTATCAATCACAAATTCACAATCAATGTTCAGCTCCCCCAGTCTGTATATTTTAGTCAAAACTCAAAACTCTCCTAGTACACAATAGCATCAATAATAATAATGATATGTTCACACTACACTACATGTTCCCGAATGATAACTCAAGTGTTAAGAGTTAGAGACATTAGGGTTGAATTTGTTGAAAGGGATTCGAATCTTAAAAATAATTAATTTACTTCCTTTCATAGATAGGAAGCTTTGCTGTTTTGCTCTGCTTTTTCACTCTTACTATAGCAGCCCCACATCGGACAGTCTAGCACGCAAGAGAACACCAGACAGAAATAAAAGCAAGAGCAAGCACACTTTCTTAACATACATTTCTACGTCTTCTAGCTAGTATATCAAAATTAAGATATTAGGCTACCTAATAATGTCGACAGATCTTAAAGGTGACATAATGTCCACATATCCATCTTCAACTTATGCCATGTCATGTAATCTTAAAGGTGACATAATTTACATTAGTTGGATTGGATTTTGGACACTATTTAGGTAGTCTTTAAATCAGTTCAATATTTGATATGTGGGTTATTGACTCTTACGATATTAAATGAATTTTGCTGGCACAGCCCAACAATTTAAATCTAAAAATCCCATTGAATTGTTTATTTCAATCTCACTACTTTTTTATAATGAAATTTAATCGACCAATGGCCCAAATGATTTTGTAGACTCTGTGTGTTGGTTTCTGTGTTTAACTCTTACAATCTTATTCTACACTACTACAAAAGCTGGACATGCCTTTCTCACAGAAAAACTCCTAGTCATATTCTGTCCCAAGATCAGTGGAAGATATTTCTAATTCAAGTGAGGTTCACTACTCTACATGACTTCTACAAGCTGGCACTAGTTCAGTTCAAACACAGTTTGAGGGAGCAAAATTAGGATGTTAATTCTAATTCATTATTCTATAAGTCTGTTTGTTTGCTTTGGCATTGAGCTTGTGTATTTGTTTCAGAGTTATGTCCCTTGTGTTAATGCTAGTTGGAAGTTGGAACATATTTTGTAGTAACTGAATCTAACAAGACTAACCAACTTGCAGTTGCAGCCACAGATCTAAACTTCTCTATAAAAACTCTATCACATGCAATCAGAGTGATATCTTTTCTATCAGAATTCAGCATATTCAAGAAAATTGATAGGAATGTTCATAAGATTTTATTATATTTTTTTCTAATGCTCTGTTTACATGGAATTCTTCTCACTGAATGGGCACATTATCCTCATCTAACTGATTGTTCTCTTCTGGATTCATAACACAAGATTACAATTAAATGACTCACATCTGGCTCAATCCCAATGGCACCGTGCTCATTGGTAATTGACCCATTTTTGTGTTTCGCTACAATTTGAAGCATAGAAGCTTCAAAATGAAGTGCAAAGAGTCCCACCTCGGAAGTTTATTTGGTATCTACTTAGTTTAATATGTAATATGTGGGCTCTTGCAAAAATCAAATTTTTTTTGACTGGGGGAGGGGCACTTCTTGTTACTGGGCCAGACCACTTGGGTGTGTACAGCATGAGAAAAAAAGGTAAATGATAGAAATTGAAGTCAGAATATTTTGTCATTTTCTTGCACTTTCCTTCAATTTCTTGCAATCACTATCTACGAAATGTTTAGATGGTCGCGGCGATGGAATATGGGACTGAGTACTCGTAGACCGCAGTATCTCTTTAGATGTGATAAAAGCGAAAAACGAACTCACTTACCCTATCGCTACCCGCTTAATACTACTTGTAATGACACTTATATTCGGGCATCCTATTAAGTAATAGTCTCAACAAGAATGTTTGGAGCAATCAATATCAAAAATCGCTTGTCAAATTTAGTAAATAAGTCAACGGACTAAAAGCAACCAAATTTTTTTATATCTACCAATTTAGATTCCTCTTTATTTATTAGGATCTAAAAACATATTTCAACCTACTTAAAAAAATCAAATTCTGATTCTCAAAATGTGATTTTCACAAATTGATCTCATTAAATCACTGGAAACCTTATTCTACTCAAAGACCGATCAATTTATTAAATTTCACCAAAATTCGAAGAAAAACAAAACAAACTTCTCCTTTTTTAAACCCTAATTTCAAATCTTATAAAATCCTTTAAATTTTATGATTTTTTCACTAAAATTTTAAATTTTGAACGTTCAAATTTATATTATATCTCAAATATATCATAAACCCTATAATATTTGAATAGAAATTGAAGGCCTAAATATTTTTTGTATATAAAAGTGGCAAAGGGACCAAATTTGTTAATTTTAAAAGTATGAGGACTTAATTAGCTAAAAAATTAAGAGGGAAAAATCACATTGTTCAAACTAGAGGGACCTAAAGTGAAATTAATTTCTATATTTATCATGGTAAGAATATTTCTTGTTTTATTTATAAAAAAATTGTATCTAAAATCATTTAAAAATATTTCATTGTGTTTATTTGAAACTATTTTTTTTATTTTCTTTAAAATTATAGACTTGTTGATGTACCTTGGAAATATTTTTTCCATAATAGATATGCGTAATAAATATAAAGTTGAATTCTTTTTTTATATAGAGAAGTTTAAAAAATTCTTTTTTGGTGCATAAAGCGAGATTTTTTTCATTAGACTCATACCCGGGGCCTTACTTAAGAGGAATCAAGCATGTACCACATAAACCAACCATCAATTAGTAATTTAAAATATTTATAAATATTTGTCAAATAATAAGATATATGTTATTTGTTTAGAAGATAATTATTTTATTTATTATTTATTTATAAATTAATTAATTTGGTGTTACATGTATATTGTGTTAGGATTTTTTGGATTGTGTTAAAGGGAATGGAGTGTATATTTAAGAGAAAAATGAGGTTAATTATAACTCTGAAAAACCTTGAGGGATGTGTGTATCTATCTATCTATCTATCTATACTATATATAAAGGGAGAGTTTTTGCAACCTTTGGGGTAAAACTGTAATTTAATACTTTAATACACATGGGTGGAAATTTTTCCATGGTCATATACGTAAATTTGTGAGTAATTCAATATGAAATCAATCCTGGCCATTCAATGCTTCTAATCCTAACCGTTGATCATTTTCTTATAAAACCCTTTGTACAACCTTTTCATATTCTTAGCCGTTTTATTTGTTTCTTTTGTAACTCCTAATTATGGATTATGGTTACAAAATCACCAAGAGTTTCTTCCTTCTTCTCCTATATATAAAACATTTTTCCATTTCCCTTTCAACTTATTTTCATCTCTCTCATTTTGACCTTCAGCATCTCCATTCATGTGCAGGTTATATCACTTCGATTTGAATTCTTCAACAGCATCATTCTAGCACAAGAAGATCTTCCATCAGGTTAGAAAATTTTCTTTTGCGTCTTTTCTTCTCCAACAGTCACTTCTTCTTCATCACTTTTCATTCTCAAGCATTGACGTTTTTCTCCATCATCATCTTCCATCCGGTAAGAGCTCTTCTTTTTTCGCCTTATTTATCCTTTTGATTTATTTGTTCTGATTTCTGAATTTCTTCTTCTTCAAATTTTGTCCTCATGCTACGTTCTTCCCAAACGATCTTTTTTTTCTCATTCGTTCTTCTCATTCTTCATCTCCCACTCCTATAAGATTCAGTCTTTATTCGCAATATGCACGTTGTTATCGCTTATTCAATAGATGAAAGTTACAATTTTTATTTTACTTTTGTAATTTATGCATGTTTTGTTCTTTGTTGTTGATTATCAATATTATTATGATCTGTTTGTAACTTCTATTTCATTTCAAAAATATTTTTTCTTCATAAACTATTAAGGTCATCTCCTTGATTATTTCTCTAACTGTGTTTCATTATTTTTCTTGCACAATTTTATGATGTTTGATTCCATTTCTTTGACAGTTTAATCTTAAACCAATGTAAGTTTCTTGCTTTTTTTTTGATTAATTTTTAGTTGACCAAATGATAATCTTTTCTTCTAATCCAGTACAATGAAGCCTCTTTTTCTCTTTTATATTTCATTGATTTAGTTTCAATTTGTTTCTTTTTTCAGGTTTTCCCATTGTTGTTTTTCATTCTTCCAATGTTACATCTTGAAAATATGTAAGTTTCTTGCATTTTTCGTAATTTTTATTGTTTCATTATGAACTTAGTCGACTAAATGAGAGTCACATTTATTTTATTTTACAACTTTGTGTGGTGTTGTCATCTTCATCGTCTACCTTAAGTTTCATTCAATTTATGTCATTTTTAGGTGATATTTACACTATGAATGTGGTCACTAATTTTACACTATTTTTTCAGTTTTTGGTTTTGTTTTTCCTTCTTATTCCTTTTATCTATCAACTCTATTTGGAGAATTAAAAAAAAAGTTTCATATAGTTGTTTTTACCTATGAGGTTTTGAGTAATTAATTATAAATATTATTTTATATGTAATTACTTTGAACCCGTTCGATATTCAGCAGACTTTAAATCTCAGTCGTTCGATATTCCCCTTGAACATTCTCCATCAATGTTAGTATATAATTTTCTACTATTAAGATCAAAATTATTTTAAATGAATTTATTATTATTTAATTTATATGAGTTATAGAATGTCTTAGGTCAACATTAATATCAAATATGTAAGATCATTAGTTTAGATTAATATTTAATATTTAAAGGTCACTAATATTTAAAGGTCACTAATATTTAATATTAATAATAAACCTTAAAAGTTAAAGGTCACTAAATAAATAAAAAAACTATCATATCCCTTCCTCTTGAACTTCCTTCATCAATGTCATTCAATAGACTTCTACTATGAATTGAAATAAATAAATTTATTATTATTTATTTCATATGAGTTATGAAATTCAAAAACATATTTATATTTATTTATATATTGAGAAGTTTAGTAACCTCGAGGGTAAAATTGTCAATCAATAAACAATGTTTCATATATTTATTTTTATCTATGAGTATTTAAGTAGTTATGCATATTATTTCATATGTGATTTTTCAGAACCGTTCAATATACAACAGACTTTTAATCTCAGCTGTTCGATATTCCCCTTCAATTTCCTTCATCAATGTTAGTATATAAGTTTCTACTATTAAGCTCAAAATTATTTTAAATGAATTTATCATTATTTAATTTATGAGTTTTTTTTTTGAAAATAGAATGAATTTATTAAAGAAAGACTGAGCATAAGATACCCAAGCCAGGAACAATTTAATTTATGAGTTATGGAATGTCATAGCTCAAAATTAATATTAAATTTGATAATATTTATGAATTCTATAAGACACATATTATTAGTTTAGGTTTGTTGAAGAGTTTAGGTTTGTTGAAGTATTAATCAACTAATAATTAATATTAATAATAAACCTTAAAAGTTAAAGGCCACTCAATAAAAAAAAATTTCACTATCACTTCCTCATGAACTTCCTTCATCAATGTCATTCTAAACATCTACTATTAATTAAAAATTACTTTAAATCAATTTATTATTATTTATTTTATATGAGTTATGAAATTCAAAAAAGTATGCTTAATACTAAATAAGATCTTATCAAAAAGAAAAAAAGACTATCACTAACCCTTTTCTCTACAACTATATAAATTAATAAGTGTTAATACTCATTCAACATGTGCACGTCACATAAGTTTTGTTGAAGCATTTGCTTTTGTTTTTTCAAAGGCTCAAGCTTCAAGACATTTTTCCAGGTACATATATCCAACGGCTAACTATTGATGTGCTAACCTAGAATGTTAACATGTGTTATAACATGATTTTTATTTCATGATGATCTTCAACTTGATTTCATCATCTAAAATTGAAACACCTAAAGAATTATTTTCTCATTGATTTGCTCAACTTTTTGTTATGTAGGATGACTCAAACAGTTCGTATGTTCCATGTGTGGGAAACAAGAGATTTCAAAACACCTAGAATTGTTAATAGTATTGAAGTGCTCTTAATCGTTGAAAATGTATTCAATTTCTTTGTTATCCCCACTTTCATGATACCTAATTCAAACTATTTGTTGTTACCATAGCAAAGTGAATTTTTAAAATTGTAGTTTTTCAAATGCCACAATTTAGTGACACACTATGTGCAAGACAAGTTTATGCGATTCAGAATTTTATGGTTCAAGCACCTGTTAGAAAATATAGAGTCACAAAGCACAAATACATGATTACTTGAATGAGCATCTCAAGAATTGAAGAAGCTACAAGTAACATTATTCCTAAAGTAAAATATAATTTTGTACAATTTAATATAGTTGATATCATAACATGTGATGCAAAAAGAAAAGGAAAATCATCTCTATCTCTTTACTTCCTTCATCAATGTTAGTCTTATAACTTTCTACTATTAACCTCGAAATTATTTTAAATGAATTTATTACTATTTAATTCATTTGAGTTATGGAATGTCATTGGACAAAATTAATATTAAATATGATATCACTAAAAAAATATATATAGGGAATTTCATAAGACAAGTTTAGATTTGTTGAAATATTAATCAACTAATAATTAATATAAATAAAAAACCTTAAAAGTTAAGGTCATTCAATAAAAAACTCCTCTAACCTTTCCTTTTGATCTTCCTTTATTATTGTCATTCTATGAACTTATACTATTAACTTCAAATTATTATAAATAAATTTATTATTATTTATTTCATGAGTTATAAACCTCGAAAAGACAAACTTAATATTAAATAAGATCTTACCAAAAATACCACTTCTATCTAAAGTACAATAAAATTGTTATATCAAAAGAATAAATCCAAAACATCAATTAGATAAACAAGGACAAACAACACAAATAAAAAAGACAAGTACACTCATAAGAAAATCTACGACAAAAAAAAATTAAAAACATAAATTAACACTTCGAAAAAAAATCTAATTATCACAAAAAAATATTGTTTTTTCTCTTTCATATGAATAAATAATTTGAAAAAAATATAAAAAAACACAATACAAAATAATAAAGAATGTCCCCGTAAAACCGCGGGGCAATGTGAAAAACCGTGGCAAAAAGCTTACGCCGCGGTTCTGCCACGGTTTCCTTGTCGCGGGTTATGTGGCCGTGGTCAAGTTCAACGACCACGGTTAATTAAAATACGTAAGGCCGCGGTTTATGTAGTGTCGCGTGTCTTAAACCGTAGCTTTTAGACATTTAGCCACGGTTTACACACTACTCTAATGCCACGGTTATTTTCTCACTACCAATTCGTAACCGCGGCCTATATATTTCTGCCACGGTTGTATGTTAACTCTAGAGCCACGGTTATATTTACTCCACTTGTTTGTAAGCGTGGCCAATAGCTTTAACCACGGTTGTTGTGGAAGCTTAAAACCACATTTTGGGAACCATTTGGTTTGCTTCCATAATATTTTAATAACCTAATTTATTAAAGTATTATAACAATAACAAATGTACTCATCAACTAAAATAATTACAATCAACTTTTCTTTCATAAGCTGATTCATTTAAAAGAAGCACAAGATTAGTTCAACCAATATCAAGAGATAGAGTCGTTACAAAAAACTGAATCACATGAAACTAAGACCAAATCTTAATTAACACAAATATTGTATTTAGAACACAAAGAGCCAAAAATAAAGGTACTACCAAAAAAAATGGCAATGTCTAATCATGTTCAACTTGACAGCTTCTAGTCAATTCGTGCCAATGTTAAAATCAGCATAAACATCAACAAAATAAAATCTCAACATGTCATACTAATCTTTAATTAGCCTTTCAAAATAAGAAAATACTATCAATTCCAAAAGCAATCAATATTCTTCTTCTCCTTCTCCTCCTCCATCTCCTTCTCCTTCTCCTTCTCCTTCTCCTTCTTCTTGAAAATCATCATTCTCCCCATTCTGCTAAAATGAAACACAATACACATAAATTAGTGAAATAGACAATCCAGATAATCATTTCATATTAGTGAAGAATATAGCAACCAATCAATGGAGAAAAACAACAAATTAGTCAAGAAAAGCACAAAGGCAAAGAACACAAATACAAAATTAAAGAAATAGCTAGATAGGCAGCCCTTGCAACATGATGAGACAACCCAAGGTGAGGAAATAAGCTTCGGGCAGCAACAAACGCAGGGAAAAACCAGCAAAATACCAGCAAACCGCACCGAGTGCTTAAGCTAAGGCCAGAGAAACAGTAAAAAAGAGGACAGCGACAACATAACATACTTGAACCAACCAACATCATGTAACACTAATCAACACAGACCTGATCTACTAAAGAGAGCCACAAGGTAGCCAAGCATAGACAGCAAAAACAGCAGGGTCGATGCAGATGAATGAAAGCACATTAAACACCCCCTTTTTGGTGCAAATTTTCCCACAACATACCACAAATTTTAGAAAATTAAACAAGTATACCTTTTCGTGAGGGGGAACATAGGTTGATGCAGATGAATGCGAAGCTACACTATTTTCATTGCCTAGAGCAGCTTCCATCATAATAGAGATCTCTTCTTCATCTAAATTTGGGTGTTGTAGCTTCAGCATGTTCCTTACAAGTAATGTTAATCCATCCATCTGCCTCTTCATACCAGTCATTTCATCTTTATGCTGCTTCTTAATAGCAGAAATTTCTTCATTTTTTTCCTCGTGGATGGTGTTAACGTTCTTCCGTAGCAGCGAACTCGGCCAGATTTTTCCTTCCCAAACAAAGACTTGAACGTCTTGGATTCATTTGTGTTCTGAATTGGCTTATCCTCACAAGACAAAAATTTAGATAAAACGAACGAGCCCTCAACTTAAAAATAGGGAAACAAAAATAAAATAACAATTAAACCCCAATACTGAAAAATCATTTCAACCCCACCATCACATGTATCATCAAAACACCAACCCAAAGTCTATTTTGTTCATTAGGAAGGAATAGTTCAGAAGCATATTTACTAATCTTTATTTATCCTTTTTCTTTGTTAAGGCAGATATCCACTTGTTCCTGACTATACTAATATAACATATAGCTTCTCTATGGTGCAAATATAGCAGCAAAATTGACAATGCACTGTTTCCATGAACTGACTAGAAGATGAAATTTCAGAAAAGAACTGGTAATCCAAACAAGAATGCAGCAATGTCAGTTCATGGCCAAAAAAAATAAAAGGATCAGCAGCAATATTTTCATATAGCCAGTACCAGTTTTTACAGCAGCTTCAAATTGACTAGATCATTAGCTTATCCTCACAAGACAGTTTTTTTTTCCCTTATACCAGATTTTGCAATAGAATGAGACAATGCTGTAGATCCTCATGCTACAAAATTTATGAACATATTCTCATGCAGCAAAATTCTATGAACATGTTAGAGAGCAATCAGAGACATTAGAACCCAAACGCAGGTTAATCAACATGAGAAAAAAAAAAAGAGGGCTGCACCTATGAGAAAAAAGAGGGCCCAATATACTAATGTTGCGAGCGGCGAAGGTTTCGATTGAGTTGAAGGAGAACTGGAGCGCAGAGAGAACGATGGAGCCCGAGAAATGCAAGGGCGGAGAACAGAGGGCGGGAGGAACCTTGCACACGATAGACAACGCCTGGACAATGAAGGGCAGCGGCGTAGGATGCCCAACAGAGCCAATGAGCTTTCCTCCACATAGCGAACAAGAGGAAGGGGCGAAGGGTTCATACTACACAGAGCAGCCAGTTTTTTAGTGTTAGGCCCAGTTTAATTAATTAATTAAGATGAAGATTTTTATGCCACGGTAATATTTGTAGGTTTAGGTTGCCGCGGTTGGAAAGCTGTAGCCATGAACTGTCCACAATTGTGGAACCGTGGTATATACCGTAGATTCCACGGTTTTTTTCAGCTGTGATCATCATATGTCCACAATTTTTGAACCGTGGCATATACTCTAATTAGGCCACGGTTTTTTCTCCGTTGAAGAAATTAACGTGGGCTAAAGTGAAAAATGCTGTAGTGCGTGCGTTGCACGGGTAAAAAGTACTAGTTTACTCATAAAAATATTGTTTCCAACTGTTGGATTTTAGTAGCTTATTTAGATCAATAAGATAATGAAAATATTGTGTCTTACCAATTAATTGCAGAAGATTGTGTACACAAATTGTTAACATCTTGTTAAAAAGAACTACTATTTTAACTAGAGCAATGGCAAGATATTGTGGAATTCAGAAAATACAAAATACAAATAAATAAAAAAGAGAAATATACAAATGGAAAGGGGAGAACAAACATCAATAATTTCTTTCCGATGTAGAAAAAAAAGACAAACATCAATAATGATGAGACAACCATGACTTAAAAAGACAGTATGTAATATTTTTTTTATTCTTTTATGAATACATAATACTTGCAAATTTATTTATTTATTGCCTATTTATTGTTGTTTCGATGCACCGGTGGCATCCACGGGGCTGGTGGGTTTTGGTTTGGTTGTGAGGGATAGGCATGGTGAGGTGCTTGCTTCTGCAGCACAACACCTTCTTCATGCTTCTTCGCCAATCATGGGGGAGGCAATGGCTCTTAGGTGGTCCATGCAACTTGCTGTTTGTAACACCCCGATTTCCAGGTGTCACTTTAGTAACCAAAAATAATCTTTACGCGGAAAACAGGTAATTTTTTTTCGTTTTCTTTCCTTTAAATCAAAACAATAGAAAGTAAAGACATAACCCAACAACTAACTAACCGATAAACAAACATATACAAATGTACAGCCTCAGCTGCACTCTCCCGTCACGCGCACACGCAGTGACTCCAAGGCAGCATGCCCGTAGGCGAATATATACAAACCAGAACTGTACGCAAAAACATCAAATATACCACTATCCAAGAGAAAGTCGGCCTCAAAATGGCCTAAGCAAAGACCACTATGGTCCGACTGACTCACTGTGATCCGTCAGTAAGAGAACCACACAAAAGTCATGCGTCGGGAACCTACCCTGTCCCAAAAGCAAAACGAATCAGAGCTATTACAGTAACAACCAACTCAAAAGACTCTAACCTCCCATAACCCACACTACTATCAGCGACCCTCCCTCGATCAGGCATGAAGTCCGGGTCCTCGTCGAAAGCTCTAGTAATAGTCATTCCGCTCCGGGTCTTTCCCGCGCCACGAATCATCACGAACCGGCTGACAGACGCCTGGCAGCAGGCCGACCGCCCAAACACAAACATACAAACAAAGCCAAGGCGCTAGGGTCAACTTACAGAATACAATAGATATACAATCAACATGCGATAAAAGGGGTATATATATATATGTTGTATATATACATATAAGTTATGTATTGCCTACTCTAAGGTATACATAGCATGTTCTCGAATCTCCTACACAGTTCAATCATTAATACCTAACGATGTTCATCAACATCAAATCATCATAATCTCAACATATGAAGTTAGGTGATAAGGTTAGTCAAACAATGTATCGTCCTCCCAGCACACACGTATCCAACTAAACCAATGTTCCCTGTCGTTGCCCTAGGGTAAACGACGATGAAATCTCACGCTTCCATGAAGTCTCACGCTTCAATGGGGTCTTACGCTTTCACGAAGTCTCACGCTTCAGTGAAATCTCACACATTCACGAAGTCTCACGCTTCAGTGAAGTTTCGCGCCTTCACGAAGTCTCACGCTTCAGTGAAGTTGCACGCCTCCGCAAAGTCTCCCGCTTCAGCGAAGGTTCCCGTCTCCGCAAGGTCTCCCGCCTCAGCGAAGGTTCCCGTCTCCACGAGGTCTCCCGCCTCAGTGAAGTTTCTGCTTTCACGAAGTCTCACGCCTCAGTGAAGCTTACTCACTTTCACGAAGTCTCACGCTTCAGTGAAGTTCCATGCTTTCACGAAGTCTCACGCCTCAGTGAAGCTTCCCGTTCTTCACTATGGATGGACCATTCCCGTTATCCATCCTGGATGAACCATTCCCGTTATTCATCCTTGGTGAACCATTCCCGTTATTCACCATTTATGCAAGGTGAACCATTCCCGTTATTCACCCGATTGATGCAATATGGTTAGCCAAACAACGAATCGCCCTTACCACGAAAGTGTGTAGCTCACAACCCAATCTCAACAAACCCATGAGTTAGTGTCGGTCAATACAACACAACTCGGAGTAAGTGTCGGTCAATACAACACAACTCCATCCACAGAATACACAAGGGTCTAGTGTCGGTCAATACAACACCGCCCAAACAACAAGAGCACTAGGTGTCGGTCAATACAACACGGCTCCACAACACTCCCCAAGAGTACTACAGTACTCGGTGACTTCAATCATCACCATAGCTCACCTTAGTGGCTTTCCCCAATTCCGATAACTCTCCAAACCCGCAACAAAGGTCGACTTTTCCCCGTCTTTCGTAAATGTTTTCCCTTTTAGTTCTCCTATGCTTAAACGTTAATAAAAATGATTTCAATTCAAATTAGTCAAATTATGAGTTTATTTCTCAAAGTCTAAGTTTCCCAAAGTCTCTAGTTTACAATATTCTATTCATTCTAGGATTTCCGAAAACCAACCGCCCAAAAGAAGTTTCCCGGGGAAAGTCTAAGTAAACCAACGAATCCCAACAAATGGCTAAGTCCCAAACCCCTCGTTTGAACTTGCCTAGGGTTGTTCATCCAACCCGAAACATCAAAGATCACCAGATCAATGAATCTCCACTCCGAAGTCGCGTCAAAACGCACAATCCAATAAAGCACAACATCACAACATCAGTTCATCAACATAATCAACATCAAAGTAAAGCATAAGTCGAATTGATCGACGCCTATCATGCATTCATAGCTAATATATAGTAAGTTGCCCTAACCTCGAGCTGTTCCAGCTTCGCAAACAAAGTTCTCCTCAAACAATTGCTCTGAGTCTTCCAAAGTTCCCTCAACTGAACCTCGGAGAAAAACAAAGCAGAACCCAAACAAAATCGATTAGTTCGATCGCAAAACAATACATAAACGATAGACAAAGCATTAAAGCTTCAGAATAGGACAATCAGGTACGAAAAGACAAGTTTTCGAAACCGAAAAACTCCCCCCTGATGGTAATAACCCACGGCCTCAAAGGAAAAAGGGCTTCGGCTCTTTTTCTTCGATCAAATCAATTCACAAGGTAGTTTTAGGATAAAACTAAGGCAAAGAAACTGTCAGAACAATTTTCGGACAATCGGGCCGAAATACGACTATCCAGGGGCATTTTGGCCCAAAATAAAGGCTCAAAACTTCAAAGTTATCAGTTCTGAAAACAAATTTGACAGCAACGATCCTCATGACATCCGTGACAACAAATCCTAAAGGCACGAAGTCAAATTATGACTTTTCGACAATAAAGTTTCGAAATGTGAGACAAAAAGGTTTTGAAACAGTTTTTCAGATCCTGGACAATTGAATCGCAATCAGAGTTTACTGACAGAGGTTTTAGACTCAGGGGAACGTAAGGAACATAACCCAACCAAGAAATCGAAGAAATCGGACCATTTTAGAAAAAGCTCAAAACTGTGAGCACAGAAACGACTTCAAAAACGCAACAGAAACAACAATCAGAGGTAGGAATCGTGTTAGTTACCTTGATACCTAGAAGTAGGGACGAACTGCACGAACATTGGTCAAGTTTTCGCGGAAATCCCCTCCCCCCTTGCTCTCCACGAAATCAGCCACAAATGGAGGAAAAATGGAAGATATTTTGCTTTTTCGCCTATTTATAGGCGGGCGAAATCGCGGGAAAATGAAAATTTCGCGATTCCGATTATTGCAGCACGTTCACCAAGGAATTCTAAGAGAGATTCTGGCGTCAGAAATCCAGAACTCAAAACAAATATCTATGATATGGGAAAAACGATATCGAAAATCTCAAAAGCGGTGTAAGTTAAATCTGTCCCGAAAAACTACTTTTTGCTGTGATGCTCAAACGACAAAACTTCCAACAGAAGAAAGATTGGAAATGTCGAAACAAGTCTAGCAACGCGGACGGAATCTTCGTTAGATGTCCCGAATAGAAAAAGTCTTCATCCATTGCTCGAAAATAGGGTTTCGAAGCAAAGAAATTAGCGTCGGCGGACATCCGAAAAGTGAAACCCATCGTGCGTACAGTCCAGAGTTCCGAAATGAAACGCTGGTCGATGGAAAAATAAAGAGAATCTTTAAATTTTCCGAGAGTTCGAAATCTCACTCAAAACGTTGCTTTAAGAGCGAAATAGCCTATTCTGGACACGCTCGCCATAAGGCAGGTGTGCAGACGACTCGTACTAACTCCGGAAGCAACTACGCAACATTCCTCAAGTAATTCCTGAACTTTCCTCTTCATTAATCTTTCTCAAATACCAAACTCCTGTCACGCTTACGCTGATTCTACGCGTGAGTCGGAAACTTAACTTGTTCTGAAAATCCAGGTCTTACACTGTTCATATGGGTTTTCGGCGTGTGCTGTTTGAAACGGACTGTTTACAGCTCTTCCAGCGTTGGAAGAAGCCGCCCGATGGCAGATCGTATTTAGCTAGTATTATTGCTTATTGTTTCATGTTATCTCGTTTTTTTTATTATGTTGACTTGTCTTTTGTTTGCTGGGGGGGCAATTCTGTTGCTGATTTCCTTGCTGGTAATGCTTCCAATTACTCTGACATGGTTTGGTTGGAAGAGGTTCCAGTTGAGGTTATTGATTTGGTTCATGCTGATGTAATGGCTTCTATGCCTACTTTTGCTTAATATAATTGCAGTTTCCATTCAAAAAAAAATGTGCAAGCTCAATAACTATTTACCTTTAAAAAAATGTAGCTTATGTGAGTACTAGTCTGATAGCAAATTAAATATTCAAAGGTGAACAAAATTGAATTGATAAAAAGATGACACAAATAAAAGATCGAAATACACTTATCACATATAGACATGAACATCTTCAAGTAATGTAGACACATTATGTATGTTAAATAACGTTTTATGAATAGACATGAACATTTTCAAGTAATGTAGATGCATTATAGTATGTTAAACATGAAACGTGATTCTTCCCATGCAACAACAAAAAACAGGAAGAAAATTCAACCTCCTCCTTATTCAATATAAGTTCTTGTAGTTCAAGCTCATGGAGCCTTCACTTTTTATCTTCTTTTATCATGCATTAGGTTTATCATGCCCCCAAGGACAGTAATAAGTGAAATTTCCCCTTCCACCTCCATTGTTTCTCCCATCTCCCATTTGATACTTACTACTATCATGGTATGTAGGGGCCTTATGCCAGTATATGTTTCTTCCTTTATTTTGTCTTCATTCCTATTCCAATCAGCTCCTCTAAACATTTCGTAGGTGTATCTCTGTTAGTTCTCCTAGTTCTCCCTCGTATTCCACCCCCAAGTATTTACATGAGCATTTTCAGTGTGTTTTGGTGTGTCAGTTTCATCCCCCCATCCAGGGCCGGAAAATGAATAATTTGAAAGGATCAAACTATCAAGAATCACAACAGTCTCACCTTGTCCTTGCTTAGTGGGCTCTATGTCATCTTTTTCCAAGTTTAGAATAAGCTCAGGGTCAATAGTTGAATTCCAATCTATATCATCAATGTAAGTGTTAGGATCAAGCAAAGGTACATCGCATGGAAGGTCATTCATCGATGCCCAAAATCTTTTTTTTGCATTATCAAATGCTTCTCTACCAGCAGAATCATCCCAATACATTACGTTGTCATATAACCATGAATACTTCTTTTTTTCTAATAGATTTGACCATGTGATTCCAACCGAAGCACAAAACCTTTTTTCCCAACTTGGCACCGTTGGCTTCCAAAATTCTACGAGCCAAAAACAATAGGATTATAAGTTGATCAATCGAGCATGGATATTTGATAAAAACAAGACAAGCTAACATAGTGGTTGTGGTTTCAATGTGATTATTTAAATTATAAAAAATTGTGGCTAATACAGATGCACTTGTGATTGAAACATAGTGGCAAAGACCTTTTAAACCGCCATATTGCAGTTTTGATTATGCATGCTTGCAAATCAGCTGAGTTTAAAACAATGTAAGATTGTAATAATAATGAATGAGTGTCTACAAACTAATTCAAAATATAAATGGAAAATTCCTAAAAAATAAATGAAAACAAACAAGAAAATATATATGAGCAAACAATGGATCGTGAAAGTAAACATGTATGCACGATATGTGATAAGAAAGTTAAAATCAAAAAAGTTTGAGCTCAAATTTCTATAAAAAAAAAACTTGTTTTCTGTTGTATTTATTGGTATACAAACGATCTCTTAATTAGTTCAATACTCCAGGATCCATTAACATGGGACCAATCAAACAAAGGGACATACATTTTGAACATGGTTTTGGAAACCCTTGTCGGAACAACTATTGTTTGTTGTATTCAGTATTAGAACAAGTCCCAATCTGGGGTTTTTCATCTTCTGGGCTTACGTTTTGAACATGGTTTACAGGTATTTTAGATCAACACCCACCGAATCGTGAATCTCAACCTCAACCAATTGTTCACATGCCTGAATTTTCTCCCCCTCCACCTCCAAATCGGCAACCACAACCTCCGCCTCCAACTCCCAAAACCCACACCCAACGCAAACCCCACCCACTGCAACCACCACCCCCACCGCTTGCTGCCCCAATTCAACCTAGAAATCTCAACTAATCTCTCTCCCCGAAACTCCCTCTCTCCCATGCAACTCCAACCCCCAGAGTCGCACAACAACACCGAGCCACGAACCCCAAACCACCATCAGATCAAATAAGAAAAAAACCCACAAAACCCAGAAGAAGAGAAGGAAAAGGAGACCAAAGGTTTACCGAACAAAAAACTCCAATTTTGAACCAAACCCTTTCCTTTGCATGACTCCAATTAGGGGTGTTCATAACCGAACCAATCCAAACAAAACCGACAAACCGATCCAAAAAAACCGAAATCCAATCAAACCGAAAACCGAACGGACTGAAAATTGAAAAAATCGAAATTATTTATTGGATCAGATCGGATTTCGGATTTGATTTCCAAAACCGAACTAATCCAATCCAAACCGAACATTCACAAATATGTATATTTTTAGTTATACATATATCATTCCATTTACACTTACATAGTACATATTTATTGTATATATATTGATTATATCACGCATGATTATTTATAAAATTACGTTTTAATAAAAAAAGTTCAAGTAATTATTTGAACTATATACATGCATCAAAGTAAACAATTATAATCTAATTTAAAAATATGTTGACTATGTTATAATTTATGAATGTTATATTAATGTTATAAATTATGTATCGTTGTATTTATCATATATTATATATTTTTAAATTTTATACAACACAATTTCAAAGTATAAAAAATTGAAACAAAAACCGAACAATCCAATCCAATCCAAACCGCTATAGATTGGATCGGATTGGTTCGGATTTGAATTTAGTAAAAAATCCATTGGATGACAAAATCATAAAACCGATGAGATCGGATCGGATGATTTTTCTCCTCAAAACCGATCCAATCCAATCCGCGAACACCCCTAACTCCAATCTGATGTGGTTCCTTTTCTATGGGTTTTTGGGTGGTGGAGGTCGTACATCTGAAGATTTGGGCTTCGATCTTTGGATGGTTTGGTGGGTGTTGGTGGGTTGGGTGGAGGCTGTAGATTTGGGAGTTAGTGTGGTACTTTCTAGATTGAAATAATTTTAAGTGAGTGATGAAGAAGTATGAAAAAGAAGAAGAAGAGAGGATGAGTTGAAGAAGAATTCTCAACTTCACCCTATTTTTTTCCATTATTTTTTGGTTTGTTGTTTAATAAAAATAAAATTTTCAATTAAAATATAAAATTGAGTCACATAGGGTATGGATTTGATGATTGTGGAATAAAAGAAAAAGAAAAAAATACATGTGAAATTGATGACTGTGTAAAAATTGAGCCACATAAGCATGAAACACGCGCAGGGACTGATTTTAATAAAAAAAAATCCAGATCCCGAATCGGAAAGTTTTTTTTCAGTGACTTATTTTCGTACGCCATACAATTCCATGGACCTCTATTTAAGCCTGATCTGGGAGAGATCAAGCTACCCGTTGACAAGGGGTAGGAGAGAGGGGATCTGGACGCGTTGAAGGACTCCAAGTAGGCAAGGTCCCGGGAGGGGCTCTTGCAAGACACTCCGATGCTAAAGTCAGTGAGAGAAGTTGTAAGAATGGTGGGTTTGGAGAGAATACGTTACCTTTGGAGAGAAGAAGTGTTCCCTTTATATAGGAGAGGTAGAATTAGGGTTGGAGCCATGCAACGTCATGCATGGCACGTACCTGGGGGCACAGATCACCATTAGATTTCCTGTCGAGGAACAGTGATCCAACGGTTTGGGGGCCCCTACGGATCTGCACCAGCCAACCTATCCCCTAGGGTAGTTGGCCTAGGTCAACCTCTACATAGTGGGCCCCGGGTTCCTTGTCTTCTCCCTTGGTGGTGGGGCCCGGGTGCAGGGGGCTTTGGACTCCCCCAAACTGTCCCTTGGCTGGGACGTTCCGTGGGGCCCAACCCCGTCCTGGGTGCCCTGTCCGTCCTCGGTCAGGGTTCCCGGAACAGTAGCCCCCTAGCCCTGGTCGGCTGTTCCAGCGGAGCGAGGGCTAATCGCGTTCTGTGCTGGTGGCGTCATGGCCGTTCTCGGGGTCGGTACATAGGGGTCAAAAATTCAAAACTTTATTCATTAATGGTGGGGGGCCGTTTGGCCGTTACATTTAGTACCCCTAGAAAGGGGGTGTTACTCGCATGGCGTTGTATCGGAGGCGAACGGTTCCTAGGTCTCTGTCGAGACTCTCTCTCGCGGCCAGAAGGGGGGTCAGCTCGGCTTCGATTTCGTCCTTCATCCCCTTCCCTTCGCCCTTGCGTTCCGTGGCGGAAATCTCTAGGCCCCAAATTAGCATGCTATCCTCCAAGCGGCGTTGGTGTAATTCCCACATCTCCTCCGTCAGCTCCAAGAAGGTTAGCAACCCCGCCTTCAGTTGGGGGTCAGGATCCTCTGTCAGAAGCCTACTGACTAGGGATCTGATCCTACCGGGGGCGGTGGCCTGCGTTTGGTAGGAGTAGTATAGGTTGCAGTCTAGAGCCTCGGCCCTGAGTGCCTTCAGGTAAGCCCCCGTGGAGGTCATCCTGGCTTGAGGGGGATGTGGAGCCTGCAAATGGGGAGTGGTTACCATTTATAATCGAAACGTTCTTGGGTGGTAACGCCCATTAGCCTTTTCCCAGGCGTTTCTCTTGGGAAATGAAGGGGGGCATTAAATGCAGAGGTCGGTGGTCAACGCGCGCCCTCCCTAGGTTGTATATACAGATTCAGCCGACTGGGTAGGATTCCGACCGCGGTGGTTTGGCGTTAGGACGACCGGATTTCATACCGAGTGAGTTGTTGCATGGTTTGAATCTGAGAAATCAAAAAGACGCGGGAGAACGGAACAGTGTGAGGCTTTGGGCCCACTGCATTTAATGTACCTGACTCTTGAGATGGTACGTGTCGTTTCCGGGTGGGTGGCGTCGCTTCACGACTCCTCTCCCACGTGCCTCTGGAGGCGTGTGTCGCTTCGCCGTCACTGCCTCCTTTCTGACGTGGCAGGGTCTGATTGGGCGATGCCCCTTGGTTTCCCCAAACGTCATGATTAGGGAAACTAGGGCTGTCGAAACGTCATGTCTCCCTCCTCATTTTCTATAAAAGAGAGAGGAGGGGGATTCATTTGCACTTTCACATCTCTGAATCTTTCCCAAGCTCTCCCTTTTTCTTTCCGTGAGTACCGGTGTTTCGCGGTGGTGTTTCCTTTTGCACGGTGGTCGTTCGGTAGCTTTTCCAGTCTCTTCTTGTAAGTCCTTGTTTCACTTGCTTTTCCCTCTTAAGTCTTTTATTTTTTTTTTCTTTTTCTAGTAGAAGGGTGGCTTGCTCTTGGGGGAGTCGGGAGCTTCCCCTCCCCTTGTGGCCCCCTCTTGCGGCGGAGGAGATTCTCTCTGAGGGTCTGCGCCGTCGCACGGTCGCGCTGTCCTGCCTAGGGCAAAGATGGATTCCGGGTGGGTCCTTCTTTGAGCCAATTCAAACGAACTAGGTGTTGATACGGCGTTTTCCCTTGTGCAGGTGTCGTTATGGGGAAGCCTACCCAGAAGAGGAAAGGCAAGACTGTAGATGAGGCCCCGGACGGGGCTTTAACCTCTAGGCCCCGGTCAGGGGCCCCCAAGAGTAAGAAGATCGATCGGGAGAAATTTCCTCATCTAAAGGGGGACGAGGCCGTGTATGACAAGTGGTGCCGCACCATTCTCGATCTCCCGTCAGAGTATGCCCATGAGAATGAAGATTACTTCTGGAGTCAGCGTTTTATGTCGCAGACCCAGATCGGCCCAGGTCACATGGTGTATTCGCCGAGCAAGAAGGAGCGGCTACCCCACACCCTGCCGTTTGGGGTGTACATGCATATCTACACCATGAAGAAGGTGAGGGTGAGGATGCCACTCACGGATTTTCAATGTGACGTTCTTCGCCATATGGGGGTCGCGCCGTCGCAGCTTCATCCCGGCGCTTGGGGTTTCGTGCGTGCTTACGAGGTCGCTTGCGTCTTGTTCGGCCAGAAGCCGTCGATTCCGCTCTTTTTTCATTTATTCGAGGTGGCCCACACTCAAGGACATGGTGGGCACGGAATTGTGACCCTGAGGTCGGGTAAGGATCTCCAGATCTTCCACCCGTTCGCCGAGTCCTACCGGGATTTTAAAGACCAATTCTTCCGGGTGGCGCCTACCACTCCGCCCCCTTACTGGTGGTTCGAGAAGGCCCCGAACGGCGGCAGTCGCGCCCGGTTCCCGCTGACCTGGAACGCCAAGCACTACGACATAAAGATCAGTGCTTTCGGTTTCGAGGCCGGGGCCTTGTCGGAGGTTGACTTGGCCTTCAAAAATCTCTTGGTGGCCGCCATACGGAGAGAAGTAAGGGGTGATCCACCCAAAGAGTTCTGTATTCGGCCGTTGCGATGTTACGATCTTTGTACTTATAGCGTTCGGAAGAACGCTTGTTTATTGTGCGCGAGAGGTAAGGTGTTTTTGTTACTATGTCTAAAGTGATGTATGTCCTTTCGCCCGACTAACTTTCTTCTTGTAATTCCTATGCAGGTGCTAAGATGGAGGTCAACGCTGCTTTGGTCGCCGCGCTACAAGTTCCGGTCGACGAGGTCGAGACCGACAGTGAGGGGGAACAGGAGGTTCCTCGAGACGAGGGAGACGGACTTGGCAACCAGGGGCAACCTTTAGCCGGGGCCAACCCCGTTGGGGCCGGTCAGAGCGAGCCGGTCAACGGTGAAGAAAACACGGATCCCGGATCGGGCCCAGTGAATCCTGAACGTCAGCAGGAGGGTTCCCTTGAGGGGGATAAGGCCGGCTCGGAGCGTCCGGTCAAGAGAAAACGTCGCTCCTCAGGTGGGGAGGTCCGTTCTCCTGAACGAGCGACTCCAATTACTCAAGTGTGTCCTCCGGAGCCAACTTCTGTGTGGGGTCGCGATGCCGTGGACACGGACGAGCACAACAACCAAATCGATGCTTTGGTGTACAATGAGCTCGACCAGTCGTTCCTGAGCACGAAAGAACCCTACAATCTCTTGAACTATGCTCTGAAAGCAGTGCTTCAGGCTGCCTCCGTTATTCGTCATGTGCAGCAGGGGCCGGTGCTCGACGTGGAAGAAGCCAAGGAGCAGGCGAGCGCCGCTGATCGTAAATTTGCTGAGGCGGAGAAAGAGTTGGTCGATGCCAAGAAAGCGGTTGAGGGGCTGACCGCTACTAAGGTGAAACTGCAAGGGGAAGTGCATGAGGTGACAGCCAAGGCCAGGCAGTTTGCAACTAAGTTGGAGATGAGCGAGAAGGACAATGACTATCTGCGTGACCGGGCAGAGAAAGCCGAGCAGGAACAGAAAGACATGAAGGCGGCTCGCGAGGGGGAACTCAAGGAGATCGAGGCCCTGAAGGCGAAAAATGCCGAGCTCAAGAAGAAGGTTGCCGATCTGGGGACTGAGAGGAAAAAGATGAGGACCAATCTTAAGGAGATACACAAGGCCTCTTTCGACAACGCTTTGGCCCAGCTTGAGGTGGTCCACCCGGGGTTGGACGTGGGCCCTCTCCATTATAGGAAGGTAGTGCTGGGAGGAAAGATTGGCACGCTGGATGATCAGAAGCAGTTCACCCCGTCCTTCCCAGCCGAGCCAGCCCCTTGAGATTCAGTTTCAATTTGTAGTTTGGACTTGTTTGGTCGTTTACTAGTGTTTGTATAAACTCGTTGTTTCTAATTATTGCTTCGCATTTGTAAAGACTTATTGTCCCTACCTTTCATCCGGTGTTTGTAAGAACTTATTATTATATTTTCTTTTTGCGCTGCGTTCCTCCTTCTTTACTCGTCTTAGAGTTATTTCGTGCCCGAAAGGCCTTTAATATTTTTGTGCCCGGCGGGTCCTGGTGCCCTATGGGTCTTTAATAATTTCGTGCCCGGCGGGTCTTGGTGCCCTTTGGGTTTTTGTGCCCGGAGGGTCTTTAATAATTTCGTGCCCGGTGGGTCTTAGTGCCCTACGGGTCTTTGTGCCCGGAGGGTCTTTGATATTTTTGTGCCCGACGGGTCTTGGTGCCCTATGGGTCTTTGTGCCCGAAGGGTCTTTAATAATTTCGCGCCCGGTGGGTCTTGGCGGTTCCCACAATTCAAATTCAACAAAAAACTACTTCATGTCTTCGGTTGGGGTCTGCGGTTCTAGCCGCGTACAAAGTTGGAACGATGGGTGAGTACCCTTGATTACAAAAGAAAAACTAAGTCAAAGGAAAATGTAATGACAGGTCGCGGGTGCCGGGTCGGCAGCGCCTTAGCTGTAGTATCTTCTCAGATTGGCCGCGTTCCAGGTGCGGGGGATATCTTTCCCTGCTATAGTTTCCAGCTTGTACGCTCCCGTGTCGGTCGCTTCGGTCACCCTATAAGGGCCTTCCCAGTTGGCTGCTAGCTTCCCACGTTCGGTTGATCGTGCTCCAAAGCTGGCGTTCCGGAGGACCAAGTCCCCTGCGACAAAGGAGCGGAGAACCACTTTCTTGTTGTAGCGCACGGCCGCATGCTGCTTTGCGATCAGCTCCCTGCAGTTGGCCACGACCCTCCTTTCGGCCAGGAGGTCAAGGTCCTCCTCTATGAGCTGATCGTTCTGGTTGGGGTCGAACCCAGCCGTTCGAGCGCTCGGTTCCCCTATTTCGGCCGGGATCACTGCTTCTGTGCCAAAGGTGAGGCGGTAAGGGCTCTCCCCCGTAGTCGAGTGCGGAGTAGTGCGGTATGCCCACAGGACGTGGTCGAGCTGTTCGGCCCAGTCGCCCTTTGCGCTCCCCAATCTTTTCCGGAGGCCCCTGAGAATGACCCGGTTGGCCGACTCTGCCTGCCCGTTCGTCTGGGGGTGCTCGACGGAGGTGAACCGCTGCTTGATGTGCAGCCCGTCCAAGAGGTCTCTGAACCTCTTAGAGGTAAACTGGGTTCCATTGTCTGTGACGAGGACTCCGGGGACTCCGAATCTGCTGATGACATTCTTGTAGAAGAAACGTTGTACTCGAGCTGAGGTAATTGTTGCTAGCGGCTCGGCCTCAATCCACTTGGTGTAGTAATCCATGGCTACCACCAAGTACTTGAGCTGGCCTGGTGCAGTGTCGAACGGGCCCAACAGATCCATGCCCCACTAGTGGAAAGGCCAAGGACTGACCAGCGATGAGAGACGGGCGGGGGGAGCGTTGTGCAGATCAGCATGCCTCTGGCAGGGGTCACATTGCTTAACATGATCCGTTGCGTCTTTCTCCAGGGTTGGCCAGTAATAGCCGGCTCGGAGTACTTTTCGGGCAAGGGAACGTCCACCCGGATGGTGGCCGCAGCTGCCTTCGTGGATTTCCGCTAAGACATAGGCTGCTATGTCCTTGGCCAAGCACTTCAGAAGGGGGGTGGAGAACCCCCGCTTGAAGAGATCATCGTTAACGATAGTGTACCAGGAGGCGCGCCTTACCAACTTCTTGGCTTCAGCCTTCTCTTCGGGCAGCCATCCAGATCTGAGATACTTGATGATCGGGGACCTCTAGTCTTCGTCGGTACCGATCGACATCATAGCTTGTCCTATTGGACGATCGGGGTCAGCCACATAGGGGAGGGCTAAGGTCCCTTGAATGACCGTTCCATTCAGGCCCGACTTTCCGGTGCTGACCAGTTTGGCCAGGGTGTCCGCGCGATCATTCTGGGCTCTGGGGTCATGGTGGAACTCCACTTTGGTGAAGGTTGAGGCCAGTCGTTTCAAATGGGCCAAGTACTGCTCCAGGATGGGATCCTTAGCTTGAGCTTCTTCGTTTGCTTGTGAGACGACCAGAAGTGAATTGCAGCAGACAAGTATCTCCTTAGCTCCCAGGTCTCGAGCTGTGACCAGTCCCGCAATGCAGGCCTCATACTCGGCCTGGTTGTTTGTGGTTGGGAAGTTAAAGCGGAGGGATTGTTCGACCACCATCCCGGTGCTACTTTGCAATACGATCCCAGCTCCGCCGCCTTCCTTGTTGCTCGAGCCATCTACGTTGACCACCCAGGTGGTCTCGGCAGGGGGCTCTTCCTCATCGGTGAGCTCGACCAAGAAGTCCGCTAGGACTTGTGCTTTAATGGCTCTCCTGGGCTCGTAGCGGATGTCGTGCTCGGAGAGCTCGATGGACCAGCTAACCATCCGACCGGCTAGGTCGGGCTTATGAAGGACCTGTCGGACCGGCTGATCGGTTCGCACCACGATGCGATGAGCTTGAAAGTACCTCCTTAGTCGTCGCGCCGTGGTTAGTAGGGTCAGCGCCACTTTCTCCAGCATCTTATACCTGAGCTCCGCACCCTTCAATGAACGGCTGACAAAATAGACCAGTAGTTGGATTCCCTCTTCTTCTCTGATTAGGACAGAGCTCACTGCTTTTTCCCGTACGACCAGGTATAGGTATAGCGTCTCCCCTGGTTTAGGGCTAGCCAGGATAGAGGGGGAAGAGAGGATCTCCTTCAGCTGAGTGAATGCCGTGTCGGCCTCCGCCGACCACTCAAAAGTTGCTCCCTTTTTCAGGAGGGAATAAAGAGGTAGGGCCCGGAGAGCAGCCTTTGGCAAAAAGCGGCCGATCGCGGCCATGCGACCAGCCAGCTGTTGGACTTCTTTGACCGTGCGCGGGCTCTTCATATTCATGATCGCCTGACATTTGTCAGGGTTCAACTCAATGCCGCAGTTGGTGAGCATATATCCCAGAAACTTCCCGCTTCGAACGCCAAAAGTACACTTGTCGGGGTTGAGGCGCATGTTGTGCTTCTTTAACTGCTCGAAAACGACTGCGAGGTCAGCTGCGTGGTCTCCTCCCTTCGGGGTCTTGACTATGATATCATCGATGTAGACTTAGACCGATTTTCCCATCAGGTCCCCGAAGATTCGGGTCATCATCCTTTGGTAGGTTGCCACTGTGTTCTTGAGGCCGAAAGGCAGCATAGTGTAACAGTAGGTGCCCCGGTCGGTGATGAAAGCAGTTTTCTCCTCATCGTCTCTATGCATGGGAATCTGGTTGTAGCCTGAATAAGCATCCATAAGAGAGAGGTATTCGTACCCCGAGGAGTTGTCTACCAGCGCATCAATGCTCGGTAGGGGAAACGGGTCCTTGGGGCAAGCCTTGTTGAGGTCAGTGTAGTCGACGCACATGCGCCACTTCCTGTTTGCCTTCTTTACTAAGACCACATTGGAGAGCCAGGTTGTGTACTTGACCTCCCTAATGATCCCGGCCTGAAGCAACTCTGTGGTCTGTTGCTGGATAACTTGTTGCTTCTCGGCGCTCATTTGCCTTTTCTTCTGAGCGACTGGTTTGAACTTCCGGTCGACGGAAAGTCTGTGGCTGCAGAAAGCGGGGTCGATGCCAGGCATATCTGTTGACGACCAGGCAAACAGCTTCCCATTGGAAAGTAGTAACTTTTCCATCCGTTTGGAGAGGTCTCGGGGAAGGCCCCGAGCTATGTTGGTGGTGTTCTCTGGAAGGGGACCGACCTGGATGGGGTGGGACTCCCCGTCGGGTTTGAGGCGTTGATCGTCTCTAGACTGGTCCACGCGGGGGTCGAGGTCGGTCATGAGACTGGTGTGTTGAACGTGAAAGTTTCCCTGCTGGTCGTGCGCTTTGGACTTCTTTCTCTTCCTTTCCTCCCTGGCCAGTCTGCAGCTGGAGTTGTAGCAGCTCCTTGCCATTTCTAGGTTGCCGCGTACTGGTACCGCCCTTCCTGCCCAGGGGTACTTAAGCATTAGGTGGTGGGTGGATATGATCGCCCTGAAAGTGTTGAGGCTTGGCCTGCCAAGAATGACGTTGTACGCTGTTGGACACTCCACCACCAGAAAGCGAGCTTTTATAGTCCTGCAAATTCTGTAATCTTCCAAGGAAAGGCAAGTATCAAAATATCCTAAGGGTAGGACTCTGTCCCCTGTGAACCCAACCAAATCATGGTCGTAGGGGAGCAGGTCCTTCACCGATAGCCCTAAGCTCTTGTAAGCATTGTAAAACATAATGTCAGCGGAACTACCTGTATCGATGAGTGTCCTTCGGATCTTACCGTTGCCGATCAGGGCTTCAATGACGATGGGGTCATCTTCTTCGCCGGTGTCCTTGCCGTAATCGTCCTCCGTGAAGGTAATGGCCACCTTCTGCCTCGGGGGTTGGAGGGACCCTGGTCGGGGCCTTCCAGCCGCGGACATGATGACGCGGGTACTCCTTTTTCGGTTGTTGTTGGTGGGTCCGCCTGCGGCCCATCCTCCTGCTATTGAACCGACGCTGACTAGATTGCTTCCATGCTGTCTCCTGACTTCATCCCGGCCGTGGCGGTCGGGGCTTCTTCTCCGTTCTCGACTTCGTCCGCGACGTTCGGGACTCTGGCGACGCTCGGGGCTCTGGCGACGCGGCGGAGTCCTGTCTCGACGATCTACCGATCGGCGTTTGGGAGGAGTCCGGTCTCTGTGTCTTGGGGGGTAGGTGTTCGCCTTGGGGGTGGCGATCGCGGGCGTTGGAGGGCCCTCGTCGACACAGCTACATACCTGGACAGACTTCCTGCTCTGATTAGTTCCTCCACCTTGTCCTTGAGGTTCAGGCACTCGTCAGTGTTGTGGCCCGGGCTGTCGTGGAACTCACAGAATCTCTTGGAGTCCAGCTTGTCCCCTTTCGTCAGGAGTGGGGGGGACGATCTCTGAGGTCGGTGGAGGCTTTCTCCCTCAGGATACGTGAGAGGGAGGAGTTCAGTGGGGTATAACTGTCATACTTCTTCCGCTTCGACTTCCGTTCGTCCTGACCCTTCCGTCGGGACTCCCGGGTCGAAGGCTGGTCCTTATGTTCCTTCATCTTCTGCGGTCCTTTGATCGCGAGTGTCTGACTCGCGGCTCTTAGGGTCGCGGCATCCTCCATGTTTATGAATTTCTCTGCTCGGGCTAGAAATTCCTCTAGGGTGTTGGCTGGCTTGCCGTCCAGCAAGGTCAGAAACGGTCCTGGTGCAAGAGCTGCGGTAGCCAGGACCAACCTAGTGTCGGGGAGAAGACCGGTGATATCACCGACCTCTTTGTTGAACCGATTGAGAAATGCCTTCAGAGACTCCTTCTCTTTTTGCTTAACCAAGGCCAAAGTTTGTGCGGTCTTCGGTATGCTGCGCACCGAGGAGTATTGGGCTAAAAAGCAGGACACAACCCCGTTCCAGTCGTGCAGTGAGTTGCTCGGTAAGTTCTGGAACCAGTTCATGGGTCCTTTTCCAAGGCTCATGGGGAAGCATCGACAGTATAATGGGTCGCTGGCCCCAGCATACTGCATCGCGCCCACGAAGAAGTTCACGTGTTCCTGCGGGTCGGTGTCTCCCTCGTAGAGCTTCACTTTGGGCCGTGCCCACCCCTGAGGGAAAGGAAACACCATAATCTCAGGGGATAGGGGACCTCCGATCGGCGCTAGATAGGTAACAAGCGCGTTGTTGGACCTGGGGCGGTTGCGCGTCCTGTCTCGAGTCGGGGAGAGGCTCCTGCGCCTAGAGGGGCTCCGGCGGGGAGAGTAGCGTCTCCGTGGTGTATGGCTGGCCACCCGTTCAGCCGCGGGTGCCCGACGGCGTGCTTCCTGGTAGTAGGGGGTTGGATCGGGCCCCCGGTCGTCTCCTCTTCCTGGGAAAACGCGGGCAGGGGGCGTGATTGAGTTTCCTGCTCCTCCAGTTGTCGCAGGCGTGCTCGGAGCATGTGAATCTCCTCTTGAGCGTCTCGAATCCTCATACTACGGGCCTGATATCGCCCCGCCCCATTGTCCTCTTCCATTTCCCGGATGCGAGCCTCCAAGCGGCAAAGTGCCTCATGGGCTGCATGCGGGGTAATGGCTGCGGGTTCCGGCGAGTGGGGGGCAGTGGTTGAGGAGTCGGGGGAGGAGGGTGTTGGGGAGGAGGAGGAGGGGTTCTGCGATCCGTAGTTTCGTTGACAGTCTCCACATGGCCTTCAGGAGTTGGTACAGGACGGCGTGAAGCCTGACGTGTCTCTACCATAGCTTGCTAGTTGATGACTTGAGGCGACGGCACGCGGTGTTGGGAAGAGTTTTACCAGATCCCCACAGACGGCGCCAATTGATCTGGGAGAGATCAAGCTACCCGTTGACAAGGGGTAGGAGAGAGGGGATCTGGACGCGTTGAAGGACTCCAAGTAGGCAAGGTCCCGGGAGGGGCTCCTGCAAGACACTCCGATGCTAAAGTCAGTGAGAGAAGTTGTAAGAATGGTGGGTTTGGAGAGAATACGTTACCTTTGGAGAGAAGAAGTGTTCCCTTTATATAGGAGAGGTAGAATTAGGGTTAGAGCCATGCAACGTCATGCATGGCACGTACCTGGGGGCACGGATCACCGTTAGATTTCCTGTCGAGGAACAGTGATCCAACGGTTTGGGGGCCCCTACGGATCTGCACCAGCCAACCTACCCCCTAGGGTAGTTGGCCTAGGTCAACCTCTACATAGTGGGCCCCGGGTTTCTTGTCTTCACCCTTGGTGGTGGGGCCCGGGTGCAGGAGGCCCTTGGACTCCCCCAAACTGTCCCTTGGCTGGGACGTTCCGTGGGGCCTAGCCCCGTCCTGGGTGCCCTGTCCGTCCTCGGTCAGGGTTCCCGGAACAAAGCCTATTATAAATTTATGATCATGATCATAGTACCATTTTCGGACATGTACAATTGGACATACACTTCTCAAGAGAAATAAGGTAACAAATCTCATATTGCTTTCATCCAAATAGAATTTATCCATGACGTGCATCTGCAGAGATATTGCAGCTTCATGAGACTATGCTCTCTGGATTTATTGAGTCATAGACTCTATCCGTGGCCTTCTTTGCCTGACAAGGAGCCCAAAAAATAATACATGTGTCAGCACTTGCGTCACAAAAATGAAAGATGAAAGAGATTAATAAGAAAATAATGCAAAACTTCACCTCTTTCTCCCAATCAATACGCAAAGTAATGATCATTAGAGAAAATACTTGAACAATGAGTGCACATATGATCCCCAGCCAAAGCCCCTGCATAAAAGTATTTAGCAGGCAGAACCAAATCAGATTATTGCAATCTTTGTAACACTTAACCATCAGTCTAAAAACTATGCTACAAAGAAACATCAATAATATTTTACCTTCCCTCCAATATGCAATACAAAAGCCAAGACCATAGCTAACGGAATTCCCACTAAATAGTATGACCCCAGATTAATAAATGCGCCAATTTTCTGCAAACCACATCCTCTTGCAGTTCCTGAATTATAGATGACATAGTGAGCCAAAAATGTCACCTGTTTTAGCAAAATAGCCATCAAATACCATAAAGCTTTCAGCATTAAAGAAAACTCCCACTATAAGTTTTTCTTTCTAGGATTTCCTCTGCTTGTTCTGTTCATTCCTTAAATAGGAAAGCCTTCTTTTACACATTTTCTACTTAGTTCTTGATAAATTGTAACCACAAAAGAAATAGGAAGCCACGAAGTAAACGAGCTATTTTTCGGGTGAAAAAATTAAGGCTTAATCCAGTTTTTGGTCCCCATCTTTTGTCATAAATATGACTTTAGTCCCTCGCCGGAGCAAAGGTGGGGCTAGGTCCCCAGTTTTTGGCAAAATAGTTGGCTTTGGTCCCTCCGGCCGGTTGGGTCAACGCTGGAGCTCCGCCGGCTGACGTGGCCGGTGCCACGTCAATTAATGAGGTCAGCTGGATTTTTTTTTCCTTTTTTCATTAAATTTAAATAAAATTAAAACTTACTAATTATCTTACTAATTATTTACTAATTATCCTTCTTAATTATAACACATTAAATTACCTAGAAACTGAATTAACACAGTCATTTTCACTCACTTACTTTGCCCGGGCAAACATAGTAACTATCGAACACCTCTCTGCGAAGAACGAAGGAAGAAACAAGGGAGAAAGAAGGAAGAACCCAAAATCGAAGAAGAAAACGAAGAACGAAGGCGACTACGAAGCTTGCAAGGTTAGTACTTCGGTCGATACATACATATAAAACATGAACGGCAAGTAGCAACTAATTGATACATACATATAAAACATGAACTACTTAATATACTTTTTTGAAATCATTAGAAAATTAACGTAGCAACATATAATTTTCATGATTTCTACCAATCCACACTCCTTTTAAGAACTAAATCCAGCCCACTTGACATTTTCACCTGGTAACAGAAAGCTTATACTTAAACAGAATGATATAGAGTAAAATACACTCCCCTTCCTTGAGATTTGCTAATTTGACACTCAACCCCATTCTTAACCAAAATCTACACTCCACCCCACTCAATCTAACAAGTTAACTACATGTTAAAAGATGCTCGCGAATATTCTCTTTAATTCCAAACTAATAAATTTAAATATTTAAATAATAATAAAATTAAAAAATTTCCCTTTATTACTTTTTATTTCAAGAAGTTTAAGATATTTACAATTAAATATTTTCACAATATTGTATAGGAATATCAATAACATTTAAGTTTACAAATATAAATTTAGACTAAAAAAATACTTCTATTAGATGATTAATTGTACTAACAAAATTTCATGATTAATTAGATGACATTTATTCCAATAAAAATTCCAAAAACAAATTTATGATTGTTCTGGTCACCTTCTAAATTAGTATATTATTAGCTTCATAGATTGGTTGCACTTGTAACATGCAATATTATCTTAGCAAATAAAATGGAAAATGCAACAAATAAGAGATGATTATTACGTGAGGTGCTTGGTCTGCTAGAATAACTGAATAAGGTATAGTTTCATATCTGATGTTGTATGTCCTTAAATGATAGCTCAAGTGGTAAGAGCTCTGGGATATATCAGTTGGGTATGGGAAGTCTTAGATGATGCAATTTATCTTTTTAATGTACCAATAAGAAATTAAAATATAATTCATATATCTTGAAATTATATAATCCAAGATGAATTTTATGATGAAAAAAAGTCATCTAATATTATGAATTATATTGTGAGAATATTTGTAGCTTTCGTCAACATATAATACAGTAACTAGTTTCAAATAGATTATTATAAAAATATTAATAGTAAATTTCTTAAATTTTTTAAATAAAAATAATAATAATTTTTTTTATTATTTAAAAATTTAAATCTATTAGTTTGGAATTAAAGAGAATATTCCGTGAGCATCTTTTAAGATGTAGTTAACTTGGTAGAGTAGGTGGGGTGGAGTGTAGATTTTAATCAAGAATGGGGCTGAGTGTCATATTGGCAAACCTTAAGGGAGGGGAGTGTATTTTACTCAATGATATATATTGGAAATTCCAAACCCTATAATTGTCTCTGTCAGTGCTTTTGACTCATAGCTAGCTCCTATGTACACAGTAAATGACAAAAGGGGGAAATAGGAAAAACCTGAAAGAACACATTGAAATCCATCCAGGAAGTTAGATGCTACAAGAATTGGCATCATAGTAGCTACATATTTGGCCACTTCTTCTGTATTGCTAAATGCATAGCCCCAGATATTGCGTATTAGGATCATCACAGCTCCAACTAAGATGCTTTCGATAATGGCAATCACTACAACAACACACACTGCTAAACGGGCAGTTCGTGGATTACCAGCTCCAAGTTCATTTGAGACACGGGTGCTGCAAGAATATCATGCAAAGCATTCATGAGACTTTGTACACCAGATCTTGGGGGAAATTGCAAAAATGAAAATTAGGAAGAAATTGAATGTTTGATAGATATAAGATCATGGAAATACTTACCTTACAGCTCCACTGAGTCCAAAGGGAATCATCCAAACAGTTCCTGTAGTATTCAAGCTGGCAAAAGTCCAAGAGTCAACAACAATATATTGATGAAAGTATGAAACAATTGTGACAAGCATCTGAACTCTGAAATAGGAAAACAACCAGATAGATAGCACTGATGTTTCCAACTTTGGATTTGGAAGAAGACCAGAAAGGAGAACCATCATTTCAAAAGACCACATTTCCAAGCTGTTAAGAATGACAAAACAATTGAAAACAAAATTAGGATCAATGAAACAAATGAATGAGTAATATTGTTAAGAAAAGTAACAACTGATATAATGAATACTGGTCTATTATAGGGTGTGCTGAAGTATGTTAGAATGAAATTACCAAACCATAGCAGCTGAAGGAATGGAAAGCCTTAGGAATGTGGGGATGTTGTGCAGTGCCTCTTTGGAAAAGCCTGTCCATGTTTTTTTACATGAAGGAGAGAACTTGACATAGAGTGAAAGGATGGTAACATTTAACCAGTAAGATATAGAATTTGCTACAACAGCCCCTGTGTACCCTAGTCCAGATTTGAATACCATAATCCAACATATAAAGAAGTGTAGAAAAGTTGTTACTCCTGAGCTGAACATCATTGGAAATACAATATTTTGGGTTTGTAAGAATCTATTGAGGCATTGCAGAAGACCATAACCAAAAAGGCTTGGAACCATTAACTTAGCATATTCCCCAGCTGCTGCAGATATCTCAGGATCTTGGCCAAGGAAAACAAGAATGAATCTTGTATTTGCCCAAATAACTGCTACTGGAATGCTTACAACTGTAAGAACGACCATGGCCCTCTGCATGTATATGCCTAAATTCTGATACTGCTTTGCTCCATATGACTGGCCACATAAGGTATCTAAGGCACTTGCCAATCCTGACTGGTTTAACCAATAAAAAAATGCAGAGAATGCTTTGATCACATTTCATTATTCATTGCCTGTGTTACAAGGGTACTAGATATCAATCCAAAAGGGGAAGTTAAAGCTGTGTTTGGATATCCGTTGGCACCGGTGTAAAGACGTTAGTACACACTTCAAGACAAAAAATTAATGATACTATTTTTATGGATTGTGATGAAAGTTCATTCACGTTGCAGTTAAAGAAAAGAGAGCTCACCAATAAATTGAAACCTGTGACAGTTGCAAAAGAAGTGGCCATAGAAGCACCTGAGAGAGCTAACTCGCCGATATGTCCAACAAACATGACAGAAATAACTTGTAGGCAAAAGTTTAGGAGGCTCACAGATATCAAAGGACCCGAAAGCCATAACTGCTTCCTCACTTCTTCAATAACTTCTGTTCTTTCTGTTGCCCTTGAGCTTTGAACCAAAGGAGAGTGAAGAGATGCCTTTTGGTGTTCACTCTCCATTTCTCTTCTCAGTTCCTACTTCTTAGTTGCAAAGCGGGAGAGACACAGTTTATAACCGTGAAGAGTTTGATTTCCTTGAATAAGAATGGTTTACCTCTTGAATGAGTCTTGAACAGTGAGAGTCTTAGAGGAAAAGAGACTATTATATTGCATTTTTGAAAACAAAAGACTGATATCATTGAAAACATGATCACTTAAACTTTTTTTTTTCTTGTTTCATTTTCCTTTAACTGTTGAACATCTGTCTCTGCCAATGATATCAAAGCAATTATTGCCACTGACAAATAAATTACCAAACCATTTATCACTTCTCTCCTCGGTAGCCGCTTGCTTAGTATAGATTGTTACTAGTTTGTTTGTTTTAAAATAGCACATTACAAGGAGTCAACAGCAACAGGAGAAAGCTGTTCTGGAAATCATTGTTATTCATGATAAATGGCCTATCATGTATGTTTAAGGATGTTAAGGAGTTTGACAAAAAAAAGGATGTTAAGGAGAAAAGAATCATTGTTATCAATCAAAACCAAAAAAAAAATGTACCACCGTGTTGATACACAAACGAAGCAAAATTTGACACATGGAGACATGGAGCAATTCATTTCATTATTAAAGTCAAGAGCAAGGTGTGACAATAACACTTGAACTGCTCATTCAACTTAACCTTCAATATTAGCTAGATTGCCAACTCTGCCTTTTAATTGAGTTGTATTCTTGTGATTTACCCACAAGGGGTAGTTCAGTTGGCAACACAGACTGAAGTGTGTGCGAAGAGCTCTTGGGTTCGATCTGGCACAAGAGAGATGAGGAGTCTTAATTGTGACTAAATTTCGAATCTGGAATAGTTGAAGGGTGATCGGATATTGGGTGGTTTACACCAAAAAAAGTTTTCTTGTGACTTAAGTCTCAAGTATTAAGTACTTGATGTAACTTTTGAATGACTGTCATGAATGAGGATCAACATAAGTTCTTTTCCGTTTCTCTTCCTCTTCTATTTTTAACTTGATTTAGTTTGTGAAATCAATGACTAGTTGTGTTCTGTTTATATGTCAATAAAAAACATCAACCTTTTAGAATCTTTTAGACACAGCACATATTCTTCATTTCCCCTCCACAAACTTTCAAACATATCCTACAAGAGAAAATCGAAAACAAAAAACTTCACAAACGGTCAGCTAGATCATCTACATTCTAGATTGTACCCCATTTTAGATCATCAAGATCACATTATTCTTTCGGCCATATATAACTGGACTTCTCTACAAAAAGAATGGTGGCAAAGCTCTTATTCTTTCTTCCAAGAACAATTTATTCAACATTCTTAGCAAATCAAACTCAGAAAAAATGATAAAAGTGGAAGAAAAATTATGTATTCAACTTACTGTGATATATCATGAGTTCATGACTAAACCACCGAGCGAAGAGTAAAAGAGACTAAGAGAGGCTAACAGAAAACTAACCTCCTTCTAACTGACAAAATTAACCAACTTACTGAGTTGGTTGCTTAACTATCTAACCAACAGTTACTACAAAATTATACTGTGTCTTCTTCTTCTTCTTTGTATTACTCGATAAGAATGTGTATCTGCAGAGATATTACAGCTTCATGTGACTATGCTCTCTGGTGTTACTGAGTCATAGACTCTATCTGTGGCCTTCTTTGCCTGGATGATGAAAGAAAAATAAGACATGTCAGCATCCTTCGTCACAAAAATGAAAGGATGATGAAAGAGATTACAAAGAAAAAATGAAAAGTTTCACCTCTTTCTCCCAATCAGTTCGTATAGTAATAATCATTAGGGAAAATACTTGAACAATGAGTGCACATATGATTCCCAGCCACAGCCCCTACATAAAAGTATTTAGCAGATAGAACCAAATTAGATTCTTGTAATTTTTGTAAAATTAACAATCAGTCTCAAAGCTATGCTACAAAAGAAAGTTATTTTTTACCTTCCCTCCAATATCCAATACAAAAGCTAACACGATAGCTGCTGGAATTCCAACTATATAGTACGACCCCAGATTCACAAATGCACCAATTTTCTGCCAACCGCATCCTCTAGCATTGCCTGACAAAATGAAGAAAGATCATTTGTACTACTACTAACTCAATCGCTATCACAGATCACAAAACGTGCAGTATAAGTTTTCCTCTTCAGACTTCCCTTCTCTTTCAGATTTATTAATAAGCTTTATGAAAATAAATCATATAGTTCATGCTTACGCAACAAGCAAGAAGAATGTAGATCCTAAAAAAATGAATACTACACAAGCAAGCAAGCCCTGTCTAAGTCTCAATTGTAGGCACGTCATTCACATATACATGCAATGTTTAATAAGAAAAGTTGAAACCGAAAGAAGATCAAATCTGACAATTGTTCGACTGAAATCTACATGTACACATATTAGTGTTACTCTGCTTTATTTCTCTTTTTAGTGGTATAAATGATAAGGGTTAAAACGTAAAACAAGAAGCAGAAAGCAAGTCACCATGTAATATAGCTACTAAATGATACTTGCAAAATATTATTTCGAGATTATTTGCTTAATTACTACTTAATATTGTAGTGATTAGGAAATTCATGTAGCAGTACATAGTTTTCACGATTTCTACCAATATATACCTTCCTTCTTGAAACCACTTCATTTGTGAAAATGTAAATGGTAATGGTTCATAGTAACAAGATTTCAGTTGGGTATTATATTTTTATTTAATTAAAGCATTACTTTGCCATCCAGCACTATTAGTTTCCTTCATATGATATATTATGAAAGCTCCTATATGTGATATGTCTCAGTCAATGCTTTTGAATCATAGCTCCTATACAGACAATAGATTAAAGAAATGAATAATAAAAACACCTGAAAGAACAGATTGGATTCCATCCAGAAAGTTGGATGCTGCAAGAATTGGCAACATAGTTGCTACATATTTGACCACTTCTTCTTCATTACTATAAGCATAACCCCAAATATTACGTATTAGGACCAGCACAGCTCCAACTAAGATGCTTTCAATAATGGCAATCACTATGACGACGGCCACTGCTAAACGTGCAGCCCGTGGATGACCAGCTCCAAGTTCATTTGAGACACGAATGCTGCAAGAATGATGCAAGCATAAATGGAACTATAAAGCAAGGGGAGTTTTCAACAAGCAAATTAGAAAGAGAGCAAAACGTTTCACATATGAGTGCTCAAATAAAATGG
Source organism: Lotus japonicus (assembly GCF_012489685.1). Lineage (NCBI taxonomy): Eukaryota > Viridiplantae > Streptophyta > Magnoliopsida > Fabales > Fabaceae > Lotus > Lotus japonicus. Next base: position 63,900,767 of record NC_080042.1, read on the forward strand.
TGAGGTTGCCACTAAATTCTAAAAAGAAAGGAGAAATTATAACCTTACTGCCCCACTGAGTCCAAAGGGGATCATCCAAACAGCTGCTGATGTATTCAAGCTGACAGAGCCAACCAAGTAACCAAATTGAGTAAAACAGCAACAACAATATCAAGTATGTGTAACAATGGTGAATAGCATCTAAAATATGAACGAACCAGATAGAAAGCACCGATGTTTCCAACTTTGGATTTGGGAGAAGACCAGAGAGCAGAACCATGAGTTCAAATGACCACATTTCCAAGCTGTTCAACAAAATAAGTATGATAAACTTTGAATGAGCATTAGAACCTCAAAAGAAAAGTAACAAAAACAGCAAGCAGTTATCTATCACGATAGGGGGTATTGAAGTATTAGAGAAAATAATTACCAGACCATAACAGCTGAGGGAATGGCAAGTCTCATGAATGTGGGGATGTTGTGCAGTGCCTCTTTCGAAAAGCCTGTCCAAGTAGTTTTACACGAAGGAGAAAACTTGACATAGAGCGAGAGTATGGTAACATTCAACCAGTAAGATATAGAATTTGCTACGGCTGCCCCTTTGTACCCTAGTCCAGTCTTGTATACCAAAATCCAACATATAAAAAAGTGAAGCAAGGTCGTGACTCCTGAGCTGAGCATCATTGGAAATACAATATTTTGGGTTTGTAAGAATCTATTGAGGCATTGCAGAAGACCATAACCAAAAAGGCATGGAACCATTATCTTAGCATATTCCCCAGCTGCTGCAGATATCTCAGGATCTTGGCCAAGGAAAATGAGGATGGATCCTGTGTTTGCCCAAATAATCGCAAGCGGAATGCTGACAACCATAAGAATTAACATAGCCCTCTGCATGTGAATGCCTAACAAGCGGTACTGCTTTGCCCCATATGATTGACCACATAAGGTATCTAAGGCACTTGCCATTCCTACCTGTTTTAACCAAATTAAAAATCATTTGAAATGTCAAGTGTAAACCATTATCAATTTACCAATTGGAAATTTAAGTCTGAGGGATGAAGTACCAATCATGAATAAGTCCATTAAGTACCATATGTGTTAGATTAAAAAACAAACTCATATACTTTAAGGTTTTGATTTTAATCAGGTGACAAGCTCAACAGTTTCCTTGAAAATATATGTTTTTACTCTAGACCATCACCACAGACAGTCAGACACTTCCTATTCACAAATATACTAAGGCCCCGTTTCTAAGAGTTTATTTGAGCTCATCTTATAGCATAAGTGCTTTTGCAAGTGTTTGGAAAAGCTTATGTAAATAGCTTATGAACTATCTATAAGTTGTTTTGAGCTTATTTTCATATGTTGTTCAAATTAGGTTATGCTTACCTATAACATATTTTCAACTCACTTCAATAAGTTTCTCCAATTAGCTTATGAATAAGCACTTATGCGATAAGCACTTATTGCCATAAGCGTGTAAATAAGCTATATACTCAAACACACCCTAAATCTGCTGCATAGAAGTAAAGGGGTAGTAATGAATAATGATCAGCATGTTTGCCTTGAACTAATAATGTTGACTTTCATGTAACCCTCAGTGGAACTTCCAAGTACCAACAGTTATTGATTTACAAAAAGACAAAGAGTGCTAACAGCAATAAATTCCCAACAAACCAACACAAATATAAGAACACAAATGGTTTGTATATAATCAACATTGACTCACCAATAAACTGAAACCCGTGACAGATGCAAAAGAAGTAGCCATGGAAGCACCAGAGAGAGCCAACTCGCCAAGATGACCAACAAACATGACAGAGATAAGGTTGAGGCAGAAATTCAGCAGAGTGACTGATATCAAAGGACCAGAAAGCCATAGCTGCTTCTTCACTTCTTCAAGAATTTCAGTTCTTTCTGTTGGGTTGTTTAGCTTTGTATCAACCACCACCAAGCCTGCTTCTTCCACTGAGTTTTGAATCAAAGGTGAATGGAGAGAGGTGTAGTTTTGGTGTTCTTTCTCCATTTCTGTTTCTTAGTCACAGAGGGATGAAGAATCACTGATTCAGAGTCAGCAACCGCGCGTTCGCTGATACGTTACGTGTGGCTCTGAAACTGTGTTTGGGAGTGGGAAGTGGAGAGTGAAACATGAACATCATTTTGGTGGTATATAAACCCGAATTATCACGTATCAATCACAAATTCACAATCAATGTTCAGCTCCCCCAGTCTGTATATTTTAGTCAAAACTCAAAACTCTCCTAGTACACAATAGCATCAATAATAATAATGATATATTCACATGTTCTCGGAATAATAACTCAAATGGTAAGAGTTAGAGACATAAAGGTTGAATGAGTTGAAAGGAATTCGAATCTCAAGAATGATTAATTTACTTACAACTAACATTTCTCTAGAAAAAAAAAATGTTCACACTATATTTTTTCTACAGTTTCATTTTCATTCATTTCTTCTTTCTGTATTTCTATCATTTTTTCTTATCGTTTTCAAGTATTATAATACTTAATTATCTCATCTTTTCATATCTGTTAGAGGTGGAGGTGAAGAGTGTGAAAACTATATTATTCCAAAAACATGATTTCGTCATCACGGACTTTGTCGTGTGCTTTTTGTGTAGTCAACAACATGGGATTAATTTAGAATTTAGGCCCAGAAATAACAAAAACCTTCAGAGACGTTATCAACTTGTACTCTGTCACTCATCTTCCCTAGCCCCACCCATACAGTTGCCACATGTTCAATAAATCTTTTTTTGCATCAAGGTATTTAAAGTCGAGTTGGTCGTATAAAGTTCAATCTTTTTATACTCTAAAATCATAATTAAGGGATATGTCTCTATTAATAAAGCTTTCTCCAGACACATCATTCAAAATTAAGTAATCAGGTAAATGTTTAAAGATTCACCTAAGTAATGATTGTAAATGATTGGTACATGGTCAATAAATAAACAAGATACTAGCTTTTTTTCCCGTGCGCTGCACAGCGAAAATTGTTATTATAATTTAAACATCAATTAATATTTTTATTATGAAAAATTAAGATATTAAGAATGAAATATTTTTTTCCAGTATCCTCACAACCCGACAACCATGAACTAATCATCAAAATATTATGCCCATTATGTTTAATTATGAATGTTCGTGATTAAAAAAAAAAGTCACGTGAGTCATGTTACATTTTACAAAAGTCACATTATATTTTTAAGTTGATATGTGGGTTATTGACTCTTACGATATTAAATGAATTTTGCTGGCACAGCCCAACAATTTAAATCTAAAAATCCCATTGAATTGTTTATTTCAATCTCACTACTTTTTTATAATGAAACTAGTATTTTTGACCCGTGTGATGCACGGGGGATTTTCACTTTTATTTATTTGTGTATTTTTATTATTTTTGCGTTATTTTCTAAAAGATATTTTTGTATTAATATATTATTCTGTATAAGAATTTTTTAAAGTCTTTTTTTATAAATGTGTTTTTTTGTTTGGTCGTGGCGTTGTGATGGATTTAGTATGTCTGAGGTGTCTTGTCTCCCCTGAGACGACATACCCCATTCTTTTAACTTGTCTTGTTTTACAACCCTTATTGTTTGAGAGTTGCCTTGGCAATATAGTGGGTTGTATTATCCATATGCAAGATTTTAGTTTGTTTTTACCTTGGCTGATGTTACTCCATTCTAGGGGATTGAAATACATGTTCTGTCACCAGCCTCTCGCTTCGCTGGGTTCTTCGTTGTGACGTGCTGATGCATCGCGTTCATCTTTGATGACAACAAATACCTCATATGCGCCCAACCTCTAGGGAGCTTCCTCCGGCCTGGCATCGACCTTTTCCAAATGTGGTGAATGTCAATTTTGATGTTTTTATTTCAGCTACTTTTGACTTTTTATTTTGAATTATTTTTTTTTTAAATTGTGATACAATATTTTCATGAAGTTGAAACTTCCTGTTGTTATTGTCATTCCACAATAACAACTTCTCCTCCAAAAAGTTGGTTCAAACTTAGCTTATTAGTAAATATTATAATATTTTTGAGTGTTCAGTTTACAACTTCAAAATAATGATTGCGAATATTGAGTTCTTCGTCCTTTCATCTTATAGCTGCTATTTATGCTCTTCAAATGAAAGTTTTCTCCGTACCTCCATAACCATAGAAAAAAATAAACAACCATTTATCTTAATTAATTGTTGACATCATCGTCTCATAAACACTTTTTTATTCCGGTGTCATGTTAGATAGAAGATGTACATACTATGTTGTTAGATCTTGTCTATCATATAATTCATCCATAATAAGCTTATTTTGGGAAGTTGGTATTGAGGACCTATCAATTTGAGTCATTTGGGGGAAGCCGACTAATGACCTGTTGCTGCTTTGCAATAATGTGATTATTTTTGCAAATGCGAAATTTTTTATTTGCTCATTAGTAAGTTTTAAATCTACAACAATATAAGTAGTAGTGTAAGAAAAGTATTGCATTATAATTTTTATTTTGAATAGTGGTGTTTTTATTTTTTGATAGACAAATGTAAATTGTTAGTAATGTTAGTAAATTAGTCTCTCCTCAGGATTCGAACCCTGAAAACTTCACCCTTCATCTTACCCAACTCTTATGTCCCCTAACTCTTACAACTTGAGCTAATCCTCGGGGACAATGATGTTTTATTTAATCTTCGTTTTAAATGCATTCACCTCTACGTTACTTAAGAAGTCTTTGTCTTGCAAAATAAAGCATCATTCTAAGAACTTTTTTATTTTATTTTAAAATGACATTGTTTATTTTTTATGAGATCATTTTTATTTTTTTTAGTTTACACTCATAAAATTATGATTTTTTTATTTGGTCTATAATTACTAAATGTTATAAAACCCCTGTTTTAGATATTAAATATATGTAAATATTACACATGTTATATGGAGTTATGAATGTGAAATTTTTTTTTCCTCATGAATTTAATTCTTTATTTTTTGTGATGATTAGACATTTTAAAGGGATAGATTTTTTTTGGTAAACGAAAGGGTATTTAAACTCAAGTATTGTTATATCAACCTTAAATATTCATTCAATTACACAATCAAAATAAAAATAGATTAAATGGTATTTAAATGATTTCTTTTAGTTTCAAATTAATTAAATTTCTAATTGTTAATGACAATAAATTACATTAGTTGTATGAGTAAATGATATTTAAATCATTTATTTCAATGTAATTGAATTTTAAATCAATAAAATATGAATTAAAATTCAAATAATTTTTTTATTGGTTTTAATTTAAAACTATAATATTGGATACTTAAAATTAAAATTAAAATTAAAGGCAATTTTTCTTTTAAAATACAACGTTTCTATTTATTTCAATTTGAACATATACATTGGTTTGATACATATCTCATATCTATATCTCTGACATTTTTTCCTTAAATGTTTTTAAATTATTTTTAATCAAGTTTATATATTATTCTTATAATTTAAAAAAAAATTCCAACATTTTCACATATCTCATTTATATTATTTATTTCATCCTACCACTACAATAAAAAAAGTAAGTTTCATATATTAAGATTTAACTATGACATCAGTTATTATAATTATTAATATAGAATGGAACTTGAAAAGTTTAGCCTTCCACTTGCAAGCTTCACCCAAATTCTATGTAAATGACATTGTTTCAAGTTTTATGACTCATATAAATTTATCAATTTATGATTGGATTTAAAAATATTATTTATATTTATATGTCTTGGTCTGTTATTAGTTTTTGCAATAGTAACATGGAAGAATTTATTTATTTATTTTATCTATTTGAAACAAAATATGTGTTTTAAAATATTTTCCTTAAAATTGGAACGACATAGAGTTCACTCTATTTAGCCCATGAGCAGTCAGTCAATCTAATGTAGTGGTGAAATGCAGATGGTCGTTGGACTCTCGACAAAATAGATCAGAAAAGCAAATGAACATTGTCCACTAACAATCACCAAATGTAGATAAAAAAGCATTAACCGCTAAATTATTGCCTTAAATAAAATAAAAACATTAAAAAATTTAAGTTTCTTTGTTCGAAGAGAAAAATGTATATAGCAATAGATAGCAGCCCCCAAAACATATATAATCTAGTCTCTTAATGTATCAACCTCATATCATAATAAATTTTAAACTTCTTTAAGACAAAATATCCAATTCTTTTATGCAAAGAGGTTCAAAGACAAAACTAAACTTCAATTTACAAAGAACACTGTAAACAAATTCACATATGCTTCATTACTTAAGGACATGGATAACTCATCAGTTTCAATCAACTTCTCTATAATATTCTTCAACTCATTGTGTTTCAATTTTAGAGTTAAATTTCTATTATGTTAATAAATACATATTAATATGTACAACTTTTACTATTATAATTACTAATAATATAAATAAAAAGAAACAATATACCAATGAACTTGAACATTCTTCTATCAGATTTAAGTAAAATTTATAGATTTAACATTTGTTTGGAGTAATTCAAATCGATGCACTTGTTGCTTTAACATTTCTCTGCATTATTACCCCTCCAATTTTGTTTCATTGTCTACCATACTTTTATGGTTTTCATAACAGGCTTTGCACTATGGAGACTTTATGAGCCACCAGAGTTTTCAATCTTCTTCCACAAACTTATAAAACCTTTATGAACAATGTTGGGGTCTTTAGCCGTCGTCTATTTCATTCTTCTTTAATCCACACTTCTAAAGATTTATGTGTCTCTGTTGCAGTAAGATATTTCTCATTCTTTTTCGCTACCAATAAAACAAATCACTTGAAATACTTAACAAAAAGTCTTGCCCATATTAGAACGATATATGGATGAAAGACAATGATATTATTTTTTTAAGTATAAAAAAAGTATAAGAAGAGTAAAGGAATAGATACCACATCATGTAAAGATAAAAATCATGAATTAGAAGCTTGGTCATCCTCATCACTCGTATCGTAACTGTTGCAGCAACTACCCTTCATAGCGTGCATTTTCCTAGGCAATTCAGTTTATCTTCCAAGTTGTTCAACTATGGAAGCAAGAGTTCCTTCATTTTGATTATTTAAACCAAATTCCAAACACAAATTCTTATTTTTGTGTTTCAAAGCCACGTCAAAAAATGATGCAAGTTGAGTCTTCACCCAATAAAATAACAATTTATAAATTCAAGCATGAAAGTTTAAAGGAAAGAAATACAAATTTATTAGGTAACTTTCAAATCATGATTTCTTTACACATGTGTCTTACTTTACTTGTTCCTCTCATAACAATCTAATCTATCATCTTCTCCACATGCACAGTTTGAACCTGAAATGAACAAAAACCAAATTATGATATTCTAAATTAGAAGCTCAAACGTTGATAGACACACTCACTTTTTAAAAGATTGGCAAAAGACAAAGAAATGATATAATAGAAGGAAAAAACAAAAAGTACAATGAAAAGTCATTCACCATTTGGGAGTTTGATCAAGCTTGAAGCGCCTATGACCGAATCTACTATAAACCAAATAAAAAGCAAAGATAAAAGTAAGAAAACTGGCAAAAAAAAGTATGGAGCAAAGGGCTATTTATACATGTAATTTAAGCTTTGAAGAAGATGAAAGGTTTAAAAAAATTTAAGAATATTGAAGGTTTCTTCAAAGGTTTTTAGGACCCCATATGAATGAATGCATTGATTTTTACAATTAAGTTTAGTGAATTCATTTGGGAATGCAGAAAGACATTGAGATTGCTATGAAATGGACGGCTGAGATTCAATCCAAGTGAAATAAAAGACATCTTTACCAAAATATCCATGGTCAAGCTTCATAGTCTTTGAAATTATTTGTTGATTGACTGATTTACCCCAAGGCTGCAAAAACTCTCCCTTTATATAGTTTATAGATTTAATCGACCAATGGCCCAAATGATTTTTTAGACTCTGTGTGTTGGTTACTGTGTTTAACTCTTACAATCTTATTCTACACTACTACAAAAGCTGGACATGCCTTTCTCACAGAAAAACTCCTAGTCATATTCTGTCCCAAGATTAGTGGAAGATATTTCTAATTCAAGTGAGGTTCACTACTCTACATGACTTCTACAAGCTGGCACTAGTTCAATTCAAACACAGTTTGAGGGAGCAAAATTAGGATGTTAATTCTAATTCATTATTCTAGAAGTCTGTTTGTTTGCTTTGGTATTGAGCTTGTGTATTTGTTTCAGAGTTATGTCCCTTGTGTTAATGCTAGTTGGAAGTTGGAACATATTTTGTAGTAACTGAATCTAACAAGACTAACCAACTTGCAGTTGCAGCCACAGATCTAAACTTCTCTATAAAAACTCTATCACATATTCACATGCAATCAGAGTGATATCTTTTCTATCAGAATTCAGCATATTCAAGAAAATTGATCGGAATGTTCATAAGATTTTATTATATTTTTTCTAATGCTCTGTTTACATGGAATTCTTCTCACTGAATGGGCACATTATCCTCATCTAACTGATTGTTCCGTTCTGGATTCATAACACAAGATTACAATTAAATGACTCACATCTGGCTCAATCCCAATGGCACCGTGCTCATTGGTAATTGACCCATTTTTGTGTTTCGCTACAATTTGAAGCATAGAAGCTTCAAAATGAAGTGCAAAAGAGTCCCACCTCGGAAGTTTATTTGGTATCTACTTAGTTTAATATGTAATACGTGGGCTCTTGCAAAAATCAAATTTTTTTTTACTGGGGGAGGGGCACTTCTTGTTACTGGGCCAGACCACTTGAAGTCAGAATATTTTATATAGAAATTCTCACAGAATATTTTGTCATTATCTTGCACTTTCCTTCAATTTCTTGCAATCACTATCTACGAAATGTTCAGATGGTCGCGGCGATGGAATCTGGGACTGAGTACTCGTAGACCGCAGTATCTCTTTAGATGTGATTAAAGCAAAAATCGAATTCACTTACCCTATCGCTGCCCGCTTAATACTACTTGTAATGACACTTATATTCGGGCATCCTATCAAGTAATAGTCTCAACAACAATGTTTGGAGCAATCAATATCAAAAATCGCTCGTCAAATTTAGAAAATAAGTCAACGGACTAAAAGCAACGAAATTTTTTTATATCTACCAATTTAGATTTCTCTTTATTTATTAGGATCTAAAAACATATTTCAACCTACTTAAAAAAATCAAATTCTGATTCTCAAAATGTGATTTTCACAAATTGATCTCATTAAATCACTGGAAACCTTATTCTACTCAAAGACCGATCAATTTATTAAATTTCACCAAAATTCGAAGAAAAAAAAAACAAACTTCTCCTTTTTTTAAACCCTAATTTCAAATCTTATAAAATCCTTTAAATTTTATGATTTTTTTTTCAATAAAATTTTAAATTTTGAACGTTCAAATTTATATTATATCTCAAATATATCATAAACCCTATAATATTTTTTTTTTGAAATTATAAACCCTATAATATTTGAACAGAAATTGAAGACCTAAATATTTTTTGTATATAAAAGTGGCAAAGGGACCAAATTTGTTAATTTTAAAAGTATGAGGACTTAATTAGCTAAAAAACTAAGAGGGAAAAAATCACATTGTTCAAACTAGAGGGACCTAAAGTGAAATTAATTTCTATATTTATCTGGTAAGAATATTTCTTGTTTTATTTATAAAAAAATTGTTTCTTTAAAATAATTTAAAAATATTTCACTGTGTTTATTTGAAACTATTTTTTTATTTTCTTTAAAATTATAGACTTGTTGATGTACCTTGGAAATATTTTTTCCATAATAGATATGCGTAATAAATATAAAGTTGAATTCTTTTTTTATATAGAGAAGTTTAAAAATTCTTTTTTGGTGCATAAAGCGAGATTTTTTTCATTATACTTGAACTCGGGGCCTTACTTAAGAGGAATCAAGCATGTACCACATAAACCAACCATTCATTAGTAATTTAAAATATTCTATAAATATTTGTCAAATAATAAGATATATGTTATTTGTTTAGAAGATAATTATTTTATTTATTATTTATTTATAAATTAATTAATTTGGTGTTACATGTATATTGTGTTAGGATTTTTTGGATTGTGTTAAAGGGAATGGAGTGTATATTTAAGAGAAAAATGAGGTTAATTATAACTCTGAAAAACCTTGAGGGATGTGTGTATTTACTCATAAAAATATTGTTTCCAACTGTTGGATTTTAGTAGCTTATTTAGATCAATAAGATAATGAAAATATTGTGTCTTACCAATTAATTGCAGAAGATTGTGTACACAAATTGTTAACATCTTGTTAAAAAGAACTACTATTTTAACTAGAGAAATGGCAAGATATTGTGGAATTCAGAAAATACAAAATATAAATAAATAAAAAAAGAGTAATATACAAATGGAAAGGGGAGAACAAACATCAATAATTTCTTTCCGATGTAGAAAAAAAAAGACAAACATCAATAATGATGAGACAACCATGACTTAAAAAGACAGTATGGAATATTTTTTTTATTCTTTTATGAATACATGATACTTGCAAATTTATTTATTTATTGCCTATTTATTGTCGTTTGATCAATGTGCAAGCTCAATAACTATTTACCTTTAAAAAAATGTAGCTTATGTGAGTACTAGTCTGATAGCAAATTAAATATTCAAAGGTGAACAAAATTGAATTGATAAAAAGATGGCACAAATAAAAGATCGAAATACACTTATCACATATAGACATGAACATCTTCAAGTAATGTAGACACATTATGTATGTTAAATAACGTTTTATGAATAGACATGAACATTTTCAAGTAATGTAGATGCATTATAGTATGTTAAACATGAAACATGATTCTTCCCATGCAACAACAAAAAACAGGAAGAAAATTCAACCTCCTCCTTGTTCAATATAAGTTCTTGTAGTTCAAGCTCATGGAGCCTTCACTTTTTATCTTCTTTTATATCATGCATTAGGTTTATCATGCCCCCAAGGACAGTAATAAGTGAAATTTCCCCTTCCACCTCCATTGTTTCTCCCATCTCCCATTTGATACTTACTACTATCATGGTATGTAGGGGCCTTATGCCATGCCAGTATATGTTTCTTCCTTTATTTTGTCTTCATTCCTATTCCAATCAGCTCCTCTAAACATTTCGTAGGTGTATCTCTGTTAGTTCTCCTAGTTCTCCCTCGTATTCCACCCCCAAGTATTTACATGAGCATTTTCAGTGTGTTTTGGTGTGTCAGTTTCATCCCCCCATCCAGGGCCGGAAAATGAATAATTTGAAAGGATCAAACTATCAAGAATCACAACAGTCTCACCTTGTCCTTGCTTAGTGGGCTCTATGTCATCTTTTTCCAAGTTTAGAATAAGCTCAGGGTCAATAGTTGAATTCCAATCTATATCATCAATGTAAGTGTTAGGATCAAGCAAAGGTACATCGCATGGAAGGTCATTCATCGATGCCCAAAATCTTTTTTTTGCATTGTCAAATGCCTCTTTACCAGCAGAATCATCCCAATTCATTACGTTGTCATATAACCATGAATACTTCTTTTTTTCTAATAGATTTGACCATGTGATTCCAACCGAAGCACAAAACCTTTTTTCCCAACTTGGCACCGTTGGCTTCCAAAATTCTACGAGCCAAAAACAATAGGATTATAAGTTGATCAATCGAGCATGGATATTTGATAAAAACAAGACAAGCTATAGTGGTTGTGGTTTCAATGTGATTATTTAAATTATAAAAAATTGTGGCTAATACAGATGCACTTGTGATTGAAACATAGTGGCAAAGACCTCTTAAACCGCCATATTGCAGTTTTGATTGTGCTTGCAAACCAGCTGAGTTTAAAACAATGTAAGATTGTAATAACAATGAATGAGTGTCTACAAACTAATTCAAAATATAAATGGAAAATTCCTAAAAAAATAAATGAAAACAAACAAGAAAATATATATGAGCAAACAACGGATCGTGAAAGTAAACATGTATGCACGATATGTGATAAGAAACTAAGAAAGTATGAAGAAAGTTAAAATCAAAAAAGTTTGAGCTCAAATTTCTATAAAAAAAAACTTGTTTTCTGTTATATTTATTGGTATACTAACGATCTCTTAATTAGTTCAATACTCCAGGATCCATTAACATGGGACCAATCAAACAAAGGGACATACAAACCATGATCATTTAAATCTGTCAACCTCACCTTCACAAGAATTATACTACTTCAGTGCCTCTAAAACCCAACATATGATGAGAAAAATGAACAATATATATAATTAAAGCTAGTACAAAGAAACTTATGACTAATACACCATCTGGTCACATATATAAGCAAAAAACATTTTTTAGGTTCATTCATTTAATGAATGTATCTAGTTGTTTTAATGACTAGATACATTCATTAAATGAATGAACCTAAAAAATGTTTTTTTGCTTATATATGTGACCGGAGGGTGTATAAAATTAGAAACCATCCCATCAAAATTAAAAACAATGATAATGGCTCATTCAAACATCAATATTTAAGCTCAAAATAAGTATAAAAAAGATACTCACTCTCTTAAACACAAACTTCAATTCGACACATTCAAAATCATAGTCATCATAAACATTAATTATATTACTGAATCACATTTTTCAAGTATGACACAGAGAAACTATTGTACAAAAGAACAAATAAATATATAAATACATAAATTATATAGTGCACTAACTCAAAGGGGGTTTTTTGTTGAAGGGTGATGATGATGATCTTCTCCAATGATGATGATGATGATGATATTCACCATGATTTCTCCAATTACCCATGCTCGGAACCAAAAGAGGTAGAAAAAGAAAACCTAGAAGAGGAAATCAAAAAATCACAAGGAGGCATGTAGAGGAAGATGATTGTGAATCTGAAGACACGTCAAAACGCTATTAATAGAGGGGAAAAGGCTTTCCAAATTATAGCAAAGTGAGAAGCGGACACAGATTCTAGAAATTGGGGTAAATAGAGACAAAAAGCAAAAACAAAATGCCTGGGAGAAATGGGGTAGGGAGGGAGAAAACGCGGAAGTTAAGGGGTTGAAGGAAATTGTTGCGGTATAACAACATAGAAAAGGATACGTTAAAAAAAACATAAAAAAGGATATGAAGGTAAGGATAATTTGGGTGGTTAAATTTATTAATTTTATGTAAGAGATTACATATTGAATATAATTTATGATAACAAAATATATTAATAATAGCTTTAGAAAACTTTTTTTTTATTAGAAAACGGGGCTAAAGCCCAAACAGAAGAGAACCTAGGATCTCAGGTACAACGTGTTACAGAAATCAAACATAAAAGGCACAAGACAAAAGGAGGGGGGCCTCAAATAATCTGTAGTCCATTGACATGTTAATGCCATTCTTTGCAAAGCTGTCCGCTGTTGAGTTAGCTTCTTTGAAAATATGTTTCCAGTGAAAATTATGATCTTGGCCCATTGAAAGCAAAATTTCATTAATCAATGGGCTACACGGGTGATGGGGCCTGCAACCTTTGGTAAGCAACCCAATGGCCACTTCAGAATCACTCTCTAAAAGCACTCTGTTATAACTTTTCTCCTTAGCAAGTCTGATGCCATGAAGCAACCCCCAGAGTTCAGCTTGCAGGATTGAGCAGTTTCCTAGCTTCACAGAGTAGCCAGCCAAGAATTTCCCTTGATGATCACGCAAGATGCCACCACAAGCTGCACGATGGCTTTCAGCAATGAGGGAGCCATCAGAGTTTACCTTAATCCAATTTACTGGAGGGGGAGACCAGGTAACCGCGATTGTGCGAGCAATTCTTCCCGCTGTCATGGCGGTTGCGTTAGTTTTCGCGGCTAATCTCAGGTCTTGGATAACGTTTGAAGCTTGTCTGCCAACTCCCACCGCCACGGTCCCAATATTTTCAAACACCAGATCATTCCTGGCTTTCCAAATTTTATCCATAATAACTCCAAAGGCAACCCCCCATGGAATTCCAAGATGGTAGGTATGAAGATTTGTCAAATTATTCATCAACCAGTCCTGCCTACCAGTCCTGAAGAAGTCTGTAATCATGGGAGTGGGGAGAAAAATACGCCAAACCTGAACTGCAAAAATACAGTCACGAAGGGTGTGCATGATAGATTCCACTTGATTGGGACACCTTGGGCAATCTGAGACCTCCGCCATGTGTTTGTGGACTCTTTGCTGGTTAGTTAAAAGGACTCCTTTGGCGACTTTCCATAAGAGAATCTTTACCCTCTGAGGCCCTCTCCAATTCCATAATTCCTGGAAAAGTTTTGAATCATCCTTAGAGCCATTGCTAGTCAAGGTCTTATAAGCTGAGCTAACAGAGAAATTCCCGTCGGCAGTCGGGTTCCAAGCAATCGCATCGGGAGAGGCCTGGGCAGAAGGGGTTTTAATCGTAAGGATGATGTCTATAATGTCTTTGGGAAGGACATTAGCAAGCTGGAAAACATCCCATCTACCATCAGAAGCAAAATCCTTGCAAGCTTTCCAAAGGTCAGTGGTATCCAATTGTCTCAAGGCATGGTCTTGTAGCGGTCCAATACCTGCGACCCAGAAATCAACCCAAAAGCGGGTAGAAACACCATCTCCAATTCTCCATATCAGGTTCTGATTCATTAAAGGCTAGCTTCTACAAACACCTCTCCAGAGATTGGAAGCATTAGCAATATTAGCCACCTTCGGTAGAGTGTCATGACCACAGTTGTACTTGGACCTCACAACCTGGACCCAAAGCTTATCCTGTTGGGTACAGAGGCCCCAATTAATTTTCATCATGAAGGCCAGGTTTACAAATTTGGCTTGCCTAAGTCCAAGACCTCCTTCTTGAGCAGGGCAACAGATTTTATCCCTGGCAACCAAATGGATTTTTTTGGCATTGGCAACATCTCCCTAGACAAAGTCCCTGCAAATCTTATCAACACTACCACAAGTTGTCAACGGAATGAGACTAGTTTGCATGACATACGTGGGAAGAGCAGCTAGAACAGATTTAGTGAGGGTGAGCCTACCCGCAAGAGACAAGTTCCTTGCTTTCCAGTCCGACAACCTTCTCTTAGCTTTGTCAATGATATAATGGAAGGTCTGTTTGGAAACCTTTTTATGGTGCAAAGGTACTCCAAGATACTTCCCCAAATCACACGTTCTAGTAAAGTCAAATTCTGTACTTATCTGCTCTCCCTGACAGTGTTGTGGACATTCTTTGAGAAATGAATTCTAGTCTTATCCTTGTTGAGCTTTTGGCCAGAGCTACTACAAAACACATCAAGGATAGCCTTGATAACTTCAACTTGCTCCAAATTAGCTTCTGCAAAAAGAACCAAATCATCAGCAAAAGAGAGGTGTGAGAGGTGAGGGCCTCCTCTCGCAAGTTTAATTGGTTTCCAGAACCCTTGATCCACAGCTAAGCTGATGATATGGGACAACCTTTCCATACAAAGAACAAAAAGGTAAGGAGACAAAGGGTCTCCTTGCCTTATCCCTCTCGTAGGTACAAACTCTTCCAAAGTCTCTCCATTGAAAAGCATTATCATCTTAGTGGAGGTGATACAAGCTTGAACAAGCTTCACAAGGCCTCTGGAAGTTTGATATCTCTGAGGGTATCAATGATGAATTCCCATTTAACTCTATCATAAGCCTTTTCAAGGTCGATTTTGATAGCCATCCAACCTAAGCTTCTTCTTTTGCTTCTCATAGAATGAATAACCTCCTGGGAAATAATGATGTTATCACTACTGTGCCTCCCAGGGACAAAGCTACACTGGGTCGGCCCAACCAGCTCAGCCATAACTCCCCTTAATCTGGCTGCAAGGATTTTGGAGATGGCTTTATAGGAAACATTATAGAGACTTATAGGCCTCATTTACTTTAGATTAATCACTGGTTCAACTTTTGGAATCAGAGTAATGAGAGTTTCATTAATTTCTCTCACAGCACTAGGTTCAGAGAAGATTTTCTTAATCAGAGTACAAAGGGAGGGCCCAACAAGATCCCAATTGCTTTGGTAGAAAATGGCTTGAAAGCCATCATTACCAGGAGCTTTAAAACTCCCCATCTGGAAAATGGCAGCTCGAATTTCATCTGTGGTGACCTCTTTGCTTAACAAATCCTTGAACTCATCCATAACCTCAGGGAAGCAACCTTTCAGGCAGAACTTAGGGGAGGGACTATCATTGGAATAGAGAGCTTTGTAGTAGGAAGTTACCAGATTTTCCAGCTCAGCTTTTTTCAGTTATCCAGTCACCTTGCTCATTCTGTAGGGAATCAATTCTATTCTTCTTTCTTCTGACAAGGGTGGTGCCATGAAAAAAGCGAGTGTTTTTATCCCCAAAGGACAGCCACTTGCACCTGGACTTTTGGTACCAGAGAATTTCCTCTTGGTGAATCACCTCTTCATACTCTTTCCAAAGCTGGACTTGGAGGTCAACCAGGAAAGGGTTAGACCCTGAAGCAGGATTCCTGGAGATGCCATGCAGTCTACTCAGGATCCTTTTCTTCCTTTTGAAAATATCCCCAAAAACATTCCTATTCCAGCCGACAAGATGATCTTTAATAGAGTTCAGGGCATCAGACCAAAGATGATCTTTTTTCCAATTTTCCTTCATAAACCCTGAGAAGAGAGGGTGAGAAATCCAGGCTGCTTGGAACCTAAAAGGCCTTCTTCCTCTGTTTCCAGCAGGATTGGGCCAAAGGTTTAGAAGCAGAGGGGTGTGATCAGACTTCATGGGGTGGAGATGCGTCACAGAAGCATCCGGAAACATAATTCGCCAGTCCATATTACAGAGAGCACGGTCAATTCTCTCTTGAATTCTGCCTCTATTCCAAGTGTAGGGGGAGCCTATATATCCTGCATCAAATAGTTCACACCTTCTGACCCAGTCTCTAAAGACATGGGAGTCTCTAGGAGCAGGAGTAGAGCTGCCAGTCCTTTCAAAATCATGCAAAGTTACATTATAGTCACCTATGAGGCACCAGGGACCAATAATGTTATCATGGATCTGGTCTAGATCCTTCCAAAGGCTTCTTCTAATGGTAGCATTAGGGCTCCCATAGATTGCAGTGAGAAACCACTCTTGCCCTGCAGCACCTTTGATGGCCAAGTGAATGAACTGGTTTGAGGAATGAAGCCTAGTAACTGTCCAGGTTCCAGAATTCCAAAGGACCCACAAACCACCAGATTGACCTTGAGCATCAACAATTTCAAAATTATCCATACCACATTTACTAGCAGTCTTCCTAGCATTATCACCACTTGCATGGGTTTTGTAACACCCCGATTTCGGTGGCGTCACTTTAGTAACCAAAATAAACTTAATGCGGAAAAACGTAAATATTTTTTTTTTGATGACAACTAAGACTGAAATAAATAAAACCCAAATGCGAAAGGTAACAGAACTAATACACAATACATATAACATTCCCCGCTGTAAGTAGCGACCTCGTCACGAGTAACCTCCAGTGACGGAAAGTAGAAAAGTGTAACGCCCGTAGGCAAAATGTACAATCCCCAAAATGATAGGTCAAGTGTCAGCAACACAAGCCCTCCAAAAATAAGAATAAGTCAGAGCTAGGACACTAACACCCAACCTTAGTAGACTCTAAACACCCATCCCCCATACTTCCATCATCGACTCTCATCTGGTCATGCATGAAGTCCGGGTCCACGTCAAAGGCTCAGTAGTAGTCATTTCGCTCCGGGTCTTCCCCGAATGACGAAGAATCACGAAAGAATCCATCGACGACATCTGACAAAAAGGGCATACATAGCCCCCCAAACACAGGTAGCACGCGCAAGGGTCAACTTACGGAATATAGTATAGAGAATACAAGACAACAGGTAAAGTATAAGGGGTATAGATATATATATGTTATATATATACATATAAGTTCTGCATTGTCTACCCTAAGGTTTAAACATAGCATGTTATCAACACTCTAGTACAATTCCATCATCAAAGCACATAACGATATCTATCAACATCTACTCATCAAAACACATAACGATGTTTATCAACATCAACTCATCAAAACACATAACGATACAATTAGAGTGCATGATATGTCAATGCAACGTCACTCTCGACGGTTCCAGAAAGAATAGGCTGGGCACGATCGAGTCGGTCCTAACACTGGCATTGTGTCGACCATAACCCTCGACTGTCACTTACCACCTTGACATAGCCGGATCAGTCCTAACCCTGCGGGTCGACTTTTCCCTCCGCTATGCCCGACAATCAACAGGTCGATCCTAACCTCACGGTCGATCATATCCCCCGTCGATGTCAGAATTACCCGAAGGTATAAACTGTACCCAAAGGTATAAACTGTACCCGAAGGCATAAACTGTACCCGAAGGTATAAACTGTACCCGAAGGCATAAACTGTACCCGAAGGCATAACTGTACCCGAAGGCATAAACTGTACCCGGAGGCATAAACTGTACCCGGAGGCATAACTGTACCCGAAGGCATAAACTGTACCCGAAGGCATAAACTGTACCCGAAGGCATAAACTGTACCCGAAGGCATAAACTTAACTCATGATGATTCCTCGAATCATCCGACTCATCTCCATCCGATGGTCAAAAACTGCTCAGCGAGCAAAGAGTATCGACATACTCGAAAACTATCAGTCTCCCGGCTTATCCCTCGGATAGCCCAACGACATAACTGCTCCCACAGCACAAGAGTATCAACATACTCAAAACTTCTCAACTTTCTCAACACTTGGATCCGACGACACTTCTCGTTTTCCAAAACTAAGATCTTCATCCTAAGCTTCCTTTCGAGTTTATTATCATTATTTGAAGATTTTAGAGGTTGTTTAATGTCTTATGAGTTTTCTTTACAAAATGAGATCCTTTTAATCTTATCGCGAATCTTATAAGTTCCCGGGATCTCCAAATCCCAAATGACTCCAGAGAATGTCTCGATCCATAAACACCATAACAAGGCCCGAATCTCATTCGCCCTATCAAACTTTCTCAAAACTCTCAAAATAAAATTGGCATGACCTGCCCGCTATTCTCACTACTCAGAATCACAGATATGAGTGCAAGACATAGTTAAATCATCACAGTCATCAATCATGTCATATATCAATGCATCTCAGAATAAACACGTAGCACTTAGCATATAAATCATGCACCACACATCCTAGATTACCCACATAGCACATAGCATGTAAGTCAATCTCAAAAACATAGTAGCAGATGCATCATCTACATTGTCAGCCGAAGCCTCAGAAAACATTTTCCCAATCATACACAAACAAGTGCATAAACAATAAATCAAGTCGAATGCGTCGACACCTAAAGCATTAGCTAGTAAGGTAAGTTGCCCTTACCTCTAGTTATTCCAGCGTTCTCCTCAAACGTTCCTTCACAATGAGCTCCTTGATCTTCAGGAAATTCCTCAAAAGCACCTTTAAAGTAAAACCACAGAATTCTATCAAAATCTATCGGAAACTAAGCTACTAATACTTACTAAGGTTACCCGAAGTAGTACATACTCCGAGGTACGATAATCTAGCGCGAAAGAACAAGTTTTCGAAAAAGGAATTTTCCTCCCTCCCCCTAAGAGTGCTCGGCCACTTTTCACAATTGTGGGACTCGATTTTTCTTCGATCAAACTTGGTTCCTATGCTATCATTAGCCGTAACTAAGGGTATTCTGAACTCGGAAAAATTATCGGATCAAAAACTGTCGCAGGGGTATTTTGGTCATGATTTTTAACTTAGAAATTTCAAAACTGAAATCCCAAAAACCAAATTTTGCAGGGACGTCACCAACGACGTTTATGAAAACTAATCCTACTAGCACTAAGCTAAGGCGATAGTTTTCAGCCTAAAGGTAGAAGCTTTACTCCAAAAACTCCAAAAATGGGTATTTTAGGCTAAAATTGATTCCGGCGGAATTCCGGCGACATAACGGAAAATCTAATCCGGCAGAAGTGATCTTGGGCACATAAAGAAGAGGTTTAGAATCAGAAATGAAAGATTCGGGATAGTTTTGCAAAAACCCATAAACTATCAACTCGGAAAAGTCTACAGAAAAGCTATGGAAAAAGCGATCAGAGGTAAGGATTAGCGACTATACCTCGAAACCTTGAAGTAGCAACTGATTGATCGACGATCAAGCAAGAAATGAAGAAAATCTCTCCTCCTCCTCTCCTATGCAAACTCGCGGCCTTGAATGGGTTTTTGGGTGAGTTTTGTGATTTTTTTCTCATTTCTTGGCTATATATAGAGGTTGGCAAAACGCGGTAAAATGAAAGTTTCGCGAATCTGATTTTTCCGGCTTCATTCTCCGTGAAGTATAAGATAGGTTTTGGCGAAAGAATTCCAAAACTAAAATGAGGTCTCCTTGTATTTTTGGCGACTAATGCATAATCGGTATAAAACTATTTTACCCGATAAGTTGCTTTTTGCATCGGATGTCGGAATAGAAAACTTCCTTCTGAAGAAAGATTAAAATCATCAAGAGAAATGGGTGTACGCGTGTGGAATATTCATTTGAAGCTCTGAATAGAAAAAGTCTTCATTGTCGAGAAATTCTAGGGTTTCGAAATACCAGGGTTTCGGTTTCGGCAAACTTCCGATGATTGGAATCGGACGTTCGTAGATTCTAGAGTTTCGCCTCGAAACGATTGTGATATATGGAAAAAGAGAAGTTCTAACATTTCTCTGAAGATTTTTGGAATTAACTTCCATCGTGCCTAAAAGTGAAAACTAGCTATATACTAGGGTTTCTGACCTAGGTTTAAGCGTATAACGATCGTGCTATAACTTTTATCGACTTCGGTACGATCCTCAGACTTTTCCTGAACTTTCTCCTTCATAAATTTATTTCATTTGGTAAAATCTAGTTCAGGTTTCCCTTCACGATACATCAACCCTAATCGTGAATAGGATTCTATTTACTTGGCATAAGCTTAAAAACTTGGGCCTTACATTACTACCCTCCAAAAAGAAAGTTTCGACCTCGAAACTTAAGGGTCAGTAAAAAAATTCCGGATATTATTCCTTGATCTTTTCCTCTAAATCCCATATAGCACCGTCCATGTCTTTGTTCTAAATAACTTCCACCGAAGCACTCTGCTTTCTCCTCGATCGTTTCACTATTCCAGCCCCAATGCGGACCGACGGCGTCTCAAAAGACATATCATCTTCCAACTCTATGTTGTCCGGTTCGACCACTTGCATCGGGTCTCCGTTGGAAATAATATTTGTTGGCATTCGTGCAATCGCACAGCCTTTACCACTTATTCCTTTGCTTTTGTTCGTCCAAAATGTTGATTAGAAACTCGGTACATCTCTATGCTTCGGAGTGAATGCTCAACTTGAGTCTTAATACCTTGTGCATCACAAGACTCATTCCCTTTAACATTAACTTATCAACAACTTATAAGCTAACCTTCATCTTAATATCTAACAATTCATTATTACCGTCTTCGTCCTCAAAACCTTCCTCACTCAAACCAACTCAGACTTACTGAAAGCCCTAACACTTCGCATAAATCGAGATTTATCCTCTAGAAGATCAAATCATAACTATACCTCAAGGGACTTAACTAGTCATTTCGTCATCCGATCCTCTAACCTTCTGAGGTTTAACTACTATCGTAACTGCTATCACTACTACATCCCTTATTCATACATGATTTTCAACTCCCTAAGTCAATCTTAATCATAGGATTCTTATTCAACTGAGCAAAATTCACTTGCTAACTCTAGCATGCATCACCGAAATCCATAACAAAGTTCCATTCACTATTAGACTCTGAGTAGCTTGTCCAAATATGATAACTTCAAGTATTCGTCTTAATACTAACACTTTCCTTCTTTTAACTTGATTACCATCTCGTCGATAAACTTCTTAATCTCCCCATCAAATTATGACAAACTTCAAGTCCTACACACTTATGACCAGAGTTAATAGACTTAAAACCTAAACCTTTTCCAAGTTTGGATCGCTGATGCTCTGTAACTCTTCAACATTTCCTAAAAGAATGTTCATCTCTTAAAACTACAACTCCTTCGCAAAGAAAACAAATACTTGATGAGAACTTTTTCCTCCCAAACTCAACTAATCTTCGATCAACTCAAGTTAATCTTACCAATCCTTCTATCAAAGTCCATAGCCAGCTGTGATTCCGAATATCACCCCCTCAATATTAAGTTGATCAGGCCTAATACATCGAAGGTGGAAATCTAGAAAAATCTACTGGAACAGTCAATGAGTTCCTATCATCCAATAGTCGCAAATATCCTGACATCACATCCTCAACGATTCCGCTACGGAACTACACGCCCTCAACATCATACGTATACTATCCATAAGAAATCTCTATGAGATTCATTCTTCAGCTTCTAGCTTCCTTTTAAACGCATCGGTAGAAGACTACTTTCTAGGCTTAGCGTGTTATTCTAAACCTCGTATAACTTCTATAGCTAAAATACGAGCTACGGTCAAATAAGGTATTAATAGGCGTAATAACTATAAGGTCAAAGCTTAGACAGTATAAGTAAGTTAGGTGTGTTTGCACACGCTACAAGAGTCATGGAATATATTATATTGAAATGAGAAAGAATGGTTAGAAGGTTACCGTCGTTCTTGCGCTCTCCTCTGGCTAACTTCTTCGATCCTCCTCCGTCCATAATATGAACTGTTCCCCTAGTAGTGAGGCGCTTTCCCCTTACAGTGTTAACAGATGGCTCCCTCTTGGGCGCCTTACAATCCACGGCTAGATGTCCCACTCGGTTGCAATTAAAGCATCTTGGTCCAGTCGCTGGGCACTTGTCAGCAAAATGTCCAGTCTCCCCACACCGGAAACATGTCACATCCGTGTTGCCGACTTGATTCCCTGCACCTCCAGTAGCAAGGGTCATCGGTTTGTACTGTCCTAGGGTATAACCTTCCCCCATAGGGCGCTGATAAGGCTTCTTCATCTGAAACCTTCCTTTTCCAAGATTGTCTTGGGAGCTCGACCTCATCGGTCCCCCAGTTCCTGCCCTATTCGTCCTTCTATTTTTCATCAGCTCCACCTCTGTGGCCTTCTCCACCAAGGCTTGAAACCGCATAATACCCAACGACCTCACAGAATCTTCGATGTCTGCTCTCAGCCCATTCAGAAACCGCTTACACATGTAGCGTTCATCAACATGGTTGTTGAAAAACTGGAAGTGCTTAGCCAATGATTCCAGCTTGGAAGCATACTCAGGTACGGTCATGCTCCCTTGACAAAGGGTCAGAAATTGTGCCTCTCGCTCGTCTCGAGCGCTAGTTGGAAAGTACTTCTCCAGAAATGCAGTACGAAAGGAGTTCCAATTCACCTCTTCGTGGTTTGCTCTCATAATTCCTCTGGTACCCTTCCACCAGTACTCAGCGTCGCCCAGCAGCAGATAAGTTGCCAGGCCCACCTTAGCCCCTTCAACAGTCTGCAGTACTTCGAAAATCTTCTCAATTTCTTGGATCCATAGATCCGCATTGTCCGGGTCAGTCCCACCCATGAACTTGGGTGGATCCTGCCTTCTGAAATCATTCAGTCCCCTGTTCTGGTCCAGGGCTACTTCTCTCTGAAGCCGGTGTAGCTCGCGTGTATCCTCAGTAGCACGCCTATGTGCATTGTCATTCGTCTGTACAGTCATTGCTTGGACCAAAGTGGCCACCATCTCAGCAAGTTGGTTCGAGTTCACCATGTTCTGTTAAGTTAAGCAAACAGTTAGTACTCATCATAAGATAGCATCTAGCATGACTATACAATATGATTAAGCAATAACTTCAATCAATTCTAAGCGAAAAATCGCTTGCAGACAATCAATTTTTTTACTCTTTGCAGAGTCACACAACCTAGCACAGAAGACCTATTCCCCAACAACTCCCGAAAGACTAGACAAGCTCTGATACCACAATGTAACACCCCGATTTCGGTGGCGTCACTTTAGTAACCAAAATAAACTTAATGCGGAAAAACGTAAATATTTTTTTTTTATGACAACTAAGACTGAAATAAATAAAACCCAAATGCGAAAGGTAACAGAACTAATACACAATACATATAACATTCCCCGCTGTAAGTAGCGACCTCGTCACGAGTAACCTCCAGTGACGGAAAGTAGAAAAGTGTAACGCCCGTAGGCAAAATGTACAATCCCCAAAATGATAGGTCAAGTGTCAGCAACACAAGCCCTCCAAAAATAAGAATAAGTCAGAGCTAGGACACTAACACCCAACCTTAGTAGACTCTAAACACCCATCCCCCATACTTCCATCATCGACTCTCATCTGGTCATGCATGAAGTCCGGGTCCACGTCAAAGGCTCAGTAGTAGTCATTTCGCTCCGGGTCTTCCCCGAATGACGAAGAATCACGAAAGAATCCATCGACGACATCTGACAAAAAGGGCATACATAGCCCCCCAAACACAGGTAGCACGCGCAAGGGTCAACTTACGGAATATAGTATAGAGAATACAAGACAACAGGTAAAGTATAAGGGGTATAGATATATATGTTATATATATACATATAAGTTCTGCATTGTCTACCCTAAGGTTTAAACATAGCATGTTATCAACACTCTAGTACAATTCCATCATCAAAGCACATAACGATATCTATCAACATCTACTCATCAAAACACATAACGATGTTTATCAACATCAACTCATCAAAACACATAACGATACAATTAGAGTGCATGATATGTCAATGCAACGTCACTCTCGACGGTTCCAGAAAGAATAGGCTGGGCACGATCGAGTCGGTCCTAACACTGGCATTGTGTCGACCATAACCCTCGACTGTCACTTACCACCTTGACATAGCCGGATCAGTCCTAACCCTGCGGGTCGACTTTTCCCTCCGCTATGCCCGACAATCAACAGGTCGATCCTAACCTCACGGTCGATCATATCCCCCGTCGATGTCCGAATTACCCGAAGGTATAAACTGTACCCGAAGGTATAAACTGTACCCGAAGGCATAAACTGTACCCGAAGGCATAAACTGTACCCGAAGGTATAAACTGTACCCGAAGGCATAAACTGTACCCGAAGGCATAACTGTACCCGAAGGTATAAACTGTACCCGAAGGCATAAACTGTACCCGAAGGCATAAACTGTACCCGAAGGCATAACTGTACCCGAAGGCATAAACTGTACCCGAAGGCATAAACTGTACCCGAAGGCATAACTGTACCCGAAGGCATAAACTGTACCCGAAGGCATAAACTTAACTCATGATGATTCCTCGAATCATCCGACTCATCTCCATCCGATGGTCAAAAACTGCTCAGCGAGCAAAGAGTATCGACATACTCGAAAACTATCAGTCTCCCGGCTTATCCCTCGGATAGCCCAACGACATAACTGCTCCCACAGCACAAGAGTATCAACATACTCAAAACTTCTCAACTTTCTCAACACTTGGATCCGACGACACTTCTCGTTTTCCAAAACTAAGATCTTCATCCTAAGCTTCCTTTCGAGTTTATTATCATTATTTGAAGATTTTAGAGGTTGTTTAATGTCTTATGAGTTTTCTTTACAAAATGAGATCCTTTTAATCTTATCGCGAATCTTATAAGTTCCCGGGATCTCCAAATCCCAAATGACTCCAGAGAATGTCTCGATCCATAAACACCATAACAAGGCCCGAATCTCATTCGCCCTATCAAACTTTCTCAAAACTCTCAAAATAAAATCGGCATGACCTGCCCGCTATTCTCACTACTCAGAATCACAGATATGAGTGCAAGACATAGTTAAATCATCACAGTCATCAATCATGTCATATATCAATGCATCTCAGAATAAACACGTAGCACTTAGCATATAAATCATGCACCACACATCCTAGATTACCCACATAGCACATAGCATGTAAGTCAATCTCAAAAACATAGTAGCAGATGCATCATCTACATTGTCAGCCGAAGCCTCAGAAAACATTTTCCCAATCATACACAAACAAGTGCATAAACAGTAAATCAAGTCGAATGCGTCGACACCTAAAGCATTAGCTAGTAAGGTAAGTTGCCTTTACCTCTAGTTATTCCAGCGTTCTCCTCAAACGTTCCTTCACAATGAGCTCCTTGATCTTCAGGAAATTCCTCAAAAGCACCTTTAAAGTAAAACCACAGAATTCTATCAAAATCTATCGGAAACTAAGCTACTAATACTTACTAAGGTTACCCGAAGTAGTACATACTCCGAGGTACGATAATCTAGCGCGAAAGAACAAGTTTTCGAAAAAGGAATTTTCCTCCCTCCCCCTAAGAGTGCTCGGCCACTTTTCACAATTGTGGGACTCGATTTTTCTTCGATCAAACTTGGTTCCTATGCTATCATTAGCCGTAACTAAGGGTATTCTGAACTCGGAAAAATTATCGGATCAAAAACTGTCGCAGGGGTATTTTGGTCATGATTTTTAACTTAGAAATTTCAAAACTGAAATCCCAAAAACCAAATTTTGCAGGGACGTCACCAACGACGTTTATGAAAACTAATCCTACTAGCACTAAGCTAAGGCGATAGTTTTCAGCCTAAAGGTAGAAGCTTTACTCCAAAAACTCCAAAAATGGGTATTTTAGGCTAAAATTGATTCCGGCGGAATTCCGGCGACATAACGGAAAATCTAATCCGGCAGAAGTGATCTTGGGCACATAAAGAAGAGGTTTAGAATCAGAAATGAAAGATTCGGGATAGTTTTGCAAAAACCCATAAACTATCAACTCGGAAAAGTCTACAGAAAAGCTATGGAAAAAGCGATCAGAGGTAAGGATTAGCGACTATACCTCGAAACCTTGAAGTAGCAACTGATTGATCGACGATCAAGCAAGAAATGAAGAAAATCTCTCCTCCTCCTCTCCTATGCAAACTCGCGGCCTTGAATGGGTTTTTGGGTGAGTTTTGTGATTTTTTTCTCATTTCTTGGCTATATATAGAGGTTGGCAAAACGCGGTAAAATGAAAGTTTCGCGAATCTGATTTTTCCGGCTTCATTCTCCGTGAAGTATAAGATAGGTTTTGGCGAAAGAATTCCAAAACTAAAATGAGGTCTCCTTGTATTTTTGGCGACTAATGCATAATCGGTATAAAACTATTTTACCCGATAAGTTGCTTTTTGCATCGGATGTCGGAATAGAAAACTTCCTTCTGAAGAAAGATTAAAATCATCAAGAGAAATGGGTGTACGCGTGTGGAATATTCATTTGAAGCTCTGAATAGAAAAAGTCTTCATTGTCGAGAAATTCTAGGGTTTCGAAATACCAGGGTTTCGGTTTCGGCAAACTTCCGATGATTGGAATCGGACGTTCGTAGATTCTAGAGTTTCGCCTCGAAACGATTGTGATATATGGAAAAAGAGAAGTTCTAACATTTCTCTGAAGATTTTTGGAATTAACTTCCATCGTGCCTAAAAGTGAAAACTAGCTATATACTAGGGTTTCTGACCTAGGTTTAAGCGTATAACGATCGTGCTATAACTTTTATCGACTTCGGTACGATCCTCAGACTTTTCCTGAACTTTCTCCTTCATAAATTTATTTCATTTGGTAAAATCTAGTTCAGGTTTCCCTTCACGATACATCAACCCTAATCGTGAATAGGATTCTATTTACTTGGCATAAGCTTAAAAACTTGGGCCTTACATTACTACCCTCCAAAAAGAAAGTTTCGACCTCGAAACTTAAGGGTCAGTAAAAAAATTCCGGATATTATTCCTTGATCTTTTCCTCTAAATCCCATATAGCACCGTCCATGTCTTTGTTCTAAATAACTTCCACCGAAGCACTCTGCTTTCTCCTCGATCGTTTCACTATTCCAGCCCCAATGCGGACCGACGGCGTCTCAAAAGACATATCATCTTCCAACTCTATGTTGTCCGGTTCGACCACTTGCATCGGGTCTCCGTTGGAAATAATATTTGTTGGCATTCGTGCAATCGCACAGCCTTTACCACTTATTCCTTTGCTTTTGTTCGTCCAAAATGTTGATTAGAAACTCGGTACATCTCTATGCTTCGGAGTGAATGCTCAACTTGAGTCTTAATACCTTGTGCATCACAAGACTCATTCCCTTTAACATTAACTTATCAACAACTTATAAGCTAACCTTCATCTTAATATCTAACAATTCATTATTACCGTCTTCGTCCTCAAAACCTTCCTCACTCAAACCAACTCAGACTTACTGAAAGCCCTAACACTTCGCATAAATCGAGATTTATCCTCTAGAAGATCAAATCATAACTATACCTCAAGGGACTTAACTAGTCATTTCGTCATCCGATCCTCTAACCTTCTGAGGTTTAACTACTATCGTAACTGCTATCACTACTACATCCCTTATTCATACATGATTTTCAACTCCCTAAGTCAATCTTAATCATAGGATTCTTATTCAACTGAGCAAAATTCACTTGCTAACTCTAGCATGCATCACCGAAATCCATAACAAAGTTCCATTCACTATTAGACTCTGAGTAGCTTGTCCAAATATGATAACTTCAAGTATTCGTCTTAATACTAACACTTTCCTTCTTTTAACTTGATTACCATCTCGTCGATAAACTTCTTAATCTCCCCATCAAATTATGACAAACTTCAAGTCCTACACACTTATGACCAGAGTTAATAGACTTAAAACCTAAACCTTTTCCAAGTTTGGATCGCTGATGCTCTGTAACTCTTCAACATTTCCTAAAAGAATGTTCATCTCTTAAAACTACAACTCCTTCGCAAAGAAAACAAATACTTGATGAGAACTTTTTCCTCCCAAACTCAACTAATCTTCGATCAACTCAAGTTAATCTTACCAATCCTTCTATCAAAGTCCATAGCCAGCTGTGATTCCGAATATCACCCCCTCAATATTAAGTTGATCAGGCCTAATACATCGAAGGTGGAAATCTAGAAAAATCTACTGGAACAGTCAATGAGTTCCTATCATCCAATAGTCGCAAATATCCTGACATCACATCCTCAACGATTCCGCTACGGAACTACACGCCCTCAACATCATACGTATACTATCCATAAGAAATCTCTATGAGATTCATTCTTCAGCTTCTAGCTTCCTTTTAAACGCATCGGTAGAAGACTACTTTCTAGGCTTAGCGTGTTATTCTAAACCTCGTATAACTTCTATAGCTAAAATACGAGCTACGGTCAAATAAGGTATTAATAGGCGTAATAACTATAAGGTCAAAGCTTAGACAGTATAAGTAAGTTAGGTGTGTTTGCACACGCTACAAGAGTCATGGAATATATTATATTGAAATGAGAAAGAATGGTTAGAAGGTTACCGTCGTTCTTGCGCTCTCCTCTGGCTAACTTCTTCGATCCTCCTCCGTCCATAATATGAACTGTTCCCCTAGTAGTGAGGCTCTTTCCCCTTACAGTGTTAACAGATGGCTCCCTCTTGGGCGCCTTACAATCCACGGCTAGATGTCCCACTCGGTTGCAATTAAAGCATCTTGGTCCAGTCGCTGGGCACTTGTCAGCAAAATGTCCAGTCTCCCCACACCGGAAACATGTCACATCCGTGTTGCCGACTTGATTCCCTGCACCTCCAGTAGCAAGGGTCATCGGTTTGTACTGTCCTAGGGTATAACCTTCCCCCATAGGGCGCTGATAAGGCTTCTTCATCTGAAACCTTCCTTTTCCAAGATTGTCTTGGGAGCTCGACCTCATCGGTCCCCCAGTTCCTGCCCTATTCGTCCTTCTATTTTTCATCAGCTCCACCTCTGTGGCCTTCTCCACCAAGGCTTGAAACCGCATAATACCCAACGACCTCACAGAATCTTCGATGTCTGCTCTCAGCCCATTCAGAAACCGCTTACACATGTAGCGTTCATCAACATGGTTGTTGAAAAACTGGAAGTGCTTAGCCAATGATTCCAGCTTGGAAGCATACTCAGGTACGGTCATGCTCCCTTGACAAAGGGTCAGAAATTGTGCCTCTCGCTCGTCTCGAGCGCTAGTTGGAAAGTACTTCTCCAGAAATGCAGTACGAAAGGAGTTCCAATTCACCTCTTCGTGGTTTGCTCTCATAATTCCTCTGGTACCCTTCCACCAGTACTCAGCGTCGCCCAGCAGCAGATAAGTTGCCAGGCCCACCTTAGCCCCTTCAACAGTCTGCAGTACTTCGAAAATCTTCTCAATTTCTTGGATCCATAGATCCGCATTGTCCGGGTCAGTCCCACCCATGAACTTGGGTGGATCCTGCCTTCTGAAATCATTCAGTCCCCTGTTCTGGTCCAGGGCTACTTCTCTCTGAAGCCGGTGTAGCTCGCGTGTATCCTCAGTAGCACGCCTATGTGCATTGTCATTCGTCTGTACAGTCATTGCTTGGACCAAAGTGGCCACCATCTCAGCAAGTTGGTTCGAGTTCACCATGTTCTGTTAAGTTAAGCAAACAGTTAGTACTCATCATAAGATAGCATCTAGCATGACTATACAATATGATTAAGCAATAACTTCAATCAATTCTAAGCGAAAAATCGCTTGCAGACAATCAATTTTTTTACTCTTTGCAGAGTCACACAACCTAGCACAGAAGACCTATTCCCCAACAACTCCCGAAAGACTAGACAAGCTCTGATACCACAATGTAACACCCCGATTTCGGTGGCGTCACTTTAGTAACCAAAATAAACTTAATGCGGAAAAACGTAAATATTTTTTTTTATGACAACTAAGACTGAAATAAATAAAACCCAAATGCGAAAGGTAACAGAACTAATACACAATACATATAACATTCCCCGCTGTAAGTAGCGACCTCGTCACGAGTAACCTCCAGTGACGGAAAGTAGAAAAGTGTAACGCCCGTAGGCAAAATGTACAATCCCCAAAATGATAGGTCAAGTGTCAGCAACACAAGCCCTCCAAAAATAAGAATAAGTCAGAGCTAGGACACTAACACCCAACCTTAGTAGACTCTAAACACCCATCCCCCATACTTCCATCATCGACTCTCATCTGGTCATGCATGAAGTCCGGGTCCACGTCAAAGGCTCAGTAGTAGTCATTTCGCTCCGGGTCTTCCCCGAATGACGAAGAATCACGAAAGAATCCATCGACGACATCTGACAAAAAGGGCATACATAGCCCCCCAAACACAGGTAGCACGCGCAAGGGTCAACTTACGGAATATAGTATAGAGAATACAAGACAACAGGTAAAGTATAAGGGGTATAGATATATATGTTATATATATACATATAAGTTCTGCATTGTCTACCCTAAGGTTTAAACATAGCATGTTATCAACACTCTAGTACAATTCCATCATCAAAGCACATAACGATATCTATCAACATCTACTCATCAAAACACATAACGATGTTTATCAACATCAACTCATCAAAACACATAACGATACAATTAGAGTGCATGATATGTCAATGCAACGTCACTCTCGACGGTTCCAGAAAGAATAGGCTGGGCACGATCGAGTCGGTCCTAACACTGGCATTGTGTCGACCATAACCCTCGACTGTCACTTACCACCTTGACATAGCCGGATCAGTCCTAACCCTGCGGGTCGACTTTTCCCTCCGCTATGCCCGACAATCAACAGGTCGATCCTAACCTCACGGTCGATCATATCCCCCGTCGATGTCCGAATTACCCGAAGGTATAAACTGTACCCGAAGGTATAAACTGTACCCGAAGGCATAAACTGTACCCGAAGGCATAAACTGTACCCGAAGGCATAAACTGTACCCGAAGGCATAACTGTACCCGAAGGTATAAACTGTACCCGAAGGCATAAACTGTACCCGAAGGCATAAACTGTACCCGAAGGCATAACTGTACCCGAAGGCATAAACTGTACCCGAAGGCATAAACTGTACCCGAAGGCATAACTGTACCCGAAGGCATAAACTGTACCCGAAGGCATAAACTTAACTCATGATGATTCCTCGAATCATCCGACTCATCTCCATCCGATGGTCAAAAACTGCTCAGCGAGCAAAGAGTATCGACATACTCGAAAACTATCAGTCTCCCGGCTTATCCCTCGGATAGCCCAACGACATAACTGCTCCCACAGCACAAGAGTATCAACATACTCAAAACTTCTCAACTTTCTCAACACTTGGATCCGACGACACTTCTCGTTTTCCAAAACTAAGATCTTCATCCTAAGCTTCCTTTCGAGTTTATTATCATTATTTGAAGATTTTAGAGGTTGTTTAATGTCTTATGAGTTTTCTTTACAAAATGAGATCCTTTTAATCTTATCGCGAATCTTATAAGTTCCCGGGATCTCCAAATCCCAAATGACTCCAGAGAATGTCTCGATCCATAAACACCATAACAAGGCCCGAATCTCATTCGCCCTATCAAACTTTCTCAAAACTCTCAAAATAAAATCGGCATGACCTGCCCGCTATTCTCACTACTCAGAATCACAGATATGAGTGCAAGACATAGTTAAATCATCACAGTCATCAATCATGTCATATATCAATGCATCTCAGAATAAACACGTAGCACTTAGCATATAAATCATGCACCACACATCCTAGATTACCCACATAGCACATAGCATGTAAGTCAATCTCAAAAACATAGTAGCAGATGCATCATCTACATTGTCAGCCGAAGCCTCAGAAAACATTTTCCCAATCATACACAAACAAGTGCATAAACAGTAAATCAAGTCGAATGCGTCGACACCTAAAGCATTAGCTAGTAAGGTAAGTTGCCTTTACCTCTAGTTATTCCAGCGTTCTCCTCAAACGTTCCTTCACAATGAGCTCCTTGATCTTCAGGAAATTCCTCAAAAGCACCTTTAAAGTAAAACCACAGAATTCTATCAAAATCTATCGGAAACTAAGCTACTAATACTTACTAAGGTTACCCGAAGTAGTACATACTCCGAGGTACGATAATCTAGCGCGAAAGAACAAGTTTTCGAAAAAGGAATTTTCCTCCCTCCCCCTAAGAGTGCTCGGCCACTTTTCACAATTGTGGGACTCGATTTTTCTTCGATCAAACTTGGTTCCTATGCTATCATTAGCCGTAACTAAGGGTATTCTGAACTCGGAAAAATTATCGGATCAAAAACTGTCGCAGGGGTATTTTGGTCATGATTTTTAACTTAGAAATTTCAAAACTGAAATCCCAAAAACCAAATTTTGCAGGGACGTCACCAACGACGTTTATGAAAACTAATCCTACTAGCACTAAGCTAAGGCGATAGTTTTCAGCCTAAAGGTAGAAGCTTTACTCCAAAAACTCCAAAAATGGGTATTTTAGGCTAAAATTGATTCCGGCGGAATTCCGGCGACATAACGGAAAATCTAATCCGGCAGAAGTGATCTTGGGCACATAAAGAAGAGGTTTAGAATCAGAAATGAAAGATTCGGGATAGTTTTGCAAAAACCCATAAACTATCAACTCGGAAAAGTCTACAGAAAAGCTATGGAAAAAGCGATCAGAGGTAAGGATTAGCGACTATACCTCGAAACCTTGAAGTAGCAACTGATTGATCGACGATCAAGCAAGAAATGAAGAAAATCTCTCCTCCTCCTCTCCTATGCAAACTCGCGGCCTTGAATGGGTTTTTGGGTGAGTTTTGTGATTTTTTTCTCATTTCTTGGCTATATATAGAGGTTGGCAAAACGCGGTAAAATGAAAGTTTCGCGAATCTGATTTTTCCGGCTTCATTCTCCATGAAGTATAAGATAGGTTTTGGCGAAAGAATTCCAAAACTAAAATGAGGTCTCCTTGTATTTTTGGCGACTAATGCATAATCGGTATAAAACTATTTTACCCGATAAGTTGCTTTTTTGCATCGGATGTCGGAATAGAAAACTTCCTTCTGAAGAAAGATTAAAATCATCAAGAGAAATGGGTGTACGCGTGTGGAATATTCATTTGAAGCTCTGAATAGAAAAAGTCTTCATTGTCGAGAAATTCTAGGGTTTCGAAATACCAGGGTTTCGGTTTCGGCAAACTTCCGATGATTGGAATCGGACGTTCGTAGATTCTAGAGTTTCGCCTCGAAACGATTGTGATATATGGAAAAAGAGAAGTTCTAACATTTCTCTGAAGATTTTTGGAATTAACTTCCATCGTGCCTAAAAGTGAAAACTAGCTATATACTAGGGTTTCTGACCTAGGTTTAAGCGTATAACGATCGTGCTATAACTTTTATCGACTTCGGTACGATCCTCAGACTTTTCCTGAACTTTCTCCTTCATAAATTTATTTCATTTGGTAAAATCTAGTTCAGGTTTCCCTTCACGATACATCAACCCTAATCGTGAATAGGATTCTATTTACTTGGCATAAGCTTAAAAACTTGGGGCCTTACATTACTACCCTCCAAAAAGAAAGTTTCGACCTCGAAACTTAAGGGTCAGTAAAAAAATTCCGGATATTATTCCTTGATCTTTTCCTCTAAATCCATATAGCACCGTCCATGTCTTTGTTCTAAATAACTTCCACCGAAGCACTCTGCTTTCTCCTCGATCGTTTCACTATTCCAGCCCCAATGCGGACCGACGGCGTCTCAAAAGACATATCATCTTCCAACTCTATGTTGTCCGGTTCGACCACTTGCATCGGGTCTCCGTTGGAAATAATATTTGTTGGCATTCGTGCAATCGCACAGCCTTTACCACTTATTCCTTTGCTTTTGTTCGTCCAAAATGTTGATTAGAAACTCGGTACATCTCTATGCTTCGGAGTGAATGCTCAACTTGAGTCTTAATACCTTGTGCATCACAAGACTCATTCCCTTTAACATTAACTTATCAACAATTATAAGCTAACCTTCATCTTAATATCTAACAATTCATTATTACCGTCTTCGTCCTCAAAAACCTTCCTCACTCAAACCAACTCAGACTTACTGAAAGCCCTAACACTTCGCATAAATCGAGATTTATCCTCTAGAAGATCAAATCATAACTATACCTCAAGGGACTTAACTAGTCATTTCGTCATCCGATCCTCTAACCTTCTGAGGTT